>NC_089751.1:2041679-2056679 GCF_040412425.1 Macrobrachium rosenbergii
TCTCTCTCTCTCTCTCTCTCGGGCGCGCGCGCGCACGCTCACAAGTTTTTTAGGTATAAGGAATCCGATAACGCATCGTATATCTCGACTTATGAAATAATCCAGCCCCTTAATCCCCAGGGATTATTCCGTGATGTTTGTTATTACTATTTTTGTGTTATTCGTTTCCCAGGGTGTTCGAAAACTAAAGCAAGTCTCGTACAATTTTCAAAGGGAATGTACAGTATATCATTTAAATCTCACACAGGACACTTTCTCAAAAGAAAGGCGGCATAACTCCCACGTGAATAAATACAAGCTCAAAAAATCTGTCAAGTTTATTTCGGCGCATAATTTGCCGGAAATCATTTCGCAGTAAATTATTTCTAAAAACAAGTTAAAATTTTTGTGAAAACGGCTGAACTTGTTTAAATAAGTACAAAAGAGTATTAAACTGAAATGAAGATAACGAAAGAAGTGTCATTTAACTTAAACCGAATTATTTTTGTTGAACTTAAATCGACAAGATTAGCTCAGTCATACTTAACGCTTCCTGAAATTATACTATTATGGACAGCAATACGTTAAAGGATAATATTAAAGTCAATTATCTCCAGTAGGAGAGGCGAAAGAGAGATGGTATGAGCGATGCTACAGTGCTTATCGATAATCATTTCGCTCGTTCTCCATCCTATTGCTCTGACCAACAAGTAGTTAAGGTTCTGGTAGAAGCAGCAAACATGGAAAATCATTGTTCGTATCCATATCACGCCAACGTATCACGGTGTTTTCTGCTAGTTCCTTTATCCAATTTGCGGTAAATTGGGTCTTGAACATAAATGTTTGCGAATAACCCACTACACCTAGGCAGGGGGACCCATCAAGACTACCAAACAACGAAACTCAACCAAAAAATAAAATCATCCAGAAAGAGGACACATTTCCAGAATTACCTGTCTATCAAACAAATCAGGATTTGTTATATTTTATTCTTCTGTGATACAATACGAGCCAAGAAGATAACAGAATAAGACGTAAGATCCTCAGCTAAAACTCTTCCCTAAGCCTCTTTACCAGTGGGCTAATATTAGCCCATATTTTCATCGTCTTAACTTTTCTTCAGAACTAGAAACCCTTTGCGAGGAAGGAGCAATTATTGTCATTTGCCACGATTTATGTCTGTTTTATGATTAATTATACACACGGTGTTTTTCTATCTATACATACATGCTATGTATAAATATATATATATATATATATATATATATATATATATATATATATATATATATATATTTATATAAATATGTATATATACATATATATATGTATATATATATATATATATATATATATATATATATATATATATATATATATATATATATATATATATATATATATATCTTTACATATACATGTATGTGTGTGTGTTGTGTGTGTCTCTGTGTGTGTGTCTGTGTAATTGTAACAGCCATAATGCCCTCTTAACTTCTCTAATTCTTCACGCTTTTTTTGAGAAGCTTGTCACTACAAAGCCTTAAGATCCAAGTGCAAGAAGTATAAAGAAAGTGTGATGACAGGTAGCAGAAAACGATCCCGCGTTGTCATAATCACGACGAGGTCACATTGCCGACCTGACAACGAGAAGGGCATTGTGGCTATTACAGTTACATATGTATCTGGTAAAAAGTGACAAGTAGGTTCTACATCTATGTGTATATATATATGTGTGTGTGAGTGTGGTATAAAAAATCAATAATTAAAAACGGCCGTAAATCCGACCACATACAGACTGTTGCTAGCATATCTATGTTGAATTTCTACAGCTTTGTATCAGTCCTCTGAAGATGGCTTAGTAATATAAAGTTGACACCAGTCGGGATTTACAACCGTTTTTCATTTCTTCTCAGTCGTGATAGATACATAGAATGATGAATTATCAGTTACTGAATGTGATATATAAAGATATATATATACACACATTAATGTTATATTTATGTTTATGTTTATGTACACTGGTAGGTATATGTATCGAACATGGCTAAATATTCGCACATACACACACACATTTATATATATATATATATATATATATATATATATATATATATATATATATATATATATATATATATATATATATACTACAAAAAGTAATGATTGGTACTAATACCCACGATGTATCTAAGCTGTTTCATGCTCCTTATCAGCTGAATAATTATTCTTGCATAATTCGTCGGAATTACATTGTTCTTTCTAGTGTCACCATGAGCGTTTTTTGTTATTCATGCGGCTGACACAGATATCTGGTCTAAACGTAAAGTTAGCCAATTTTTATAAAGAACGCTTTGCTTTACTCACTGAGACTATAATTCTTATATCACAGCAGTGAAATGATATGACATTTTTTTCATTGACTTCGTGTTGTCATATTGTTGCCTTCGCGATACCTGAATATCACCACTGCGAAAAATAAGAATTGGTTAAAAGATCCATATTTTACCTTCATCTTAATACATACATACATACACACACACACACACACACACACACACACACACACATATATATATATATATATATATATATATATATATATATATATATGTGTGTGTGCGTCAATAATGTGTGTGTATAATAATGTTTAAAGATTTTTTAATAGAAATAGACTATAGTGAATGTGGGTTTGTTTATTATTTAGTGTTGTAGTGTTTGGTCTTGCCATAATGGATTATATACCACTGGTGACTTATGAATGTTGTGAGTTAATTGCTTGTCGGGGATAAAATATGGCTGTGTATGGATCATGTTAGTAGTATGTAATCACTCACCAGTATTATTGTTTACACTTTTTTTAACTACATTGCATTGCTGTTGTGAAACTAGCTACCGCAATTCACATATTCAACAATGAGGGGGAAAGTAAACCCTCTTACGGTATACTAATTTGAGCTAGAGAACTCCACCGTAAATTGGTGTTCTCAGGTTCTGTATATTCAATGTGCTGAAATAACTTGGGGTGAATGAGTGAATGAGCTGCACGCTTGTACTAACCTTGATACTTTGGACATTCATGAAAACTGTAGTTAGGACACAGTTTAATTCCGAGGAAAAGTTCGTCTTTCTGTTAAGTGAAGGGATTGTATTTGCACGTTGCTTTAGAGATAATCGTGCGGGATGTGTAACTGCTGTGATTCAGTGCTTCTAAGGTTTTTTATATACGACTTTTATTTTTCCTGTGCTGATCCTCTGAGATATGTACCTGTAGTGAATCAGTGTTGCTAAAGTCTTTGTAAAGAGCCATTTCATTCTGTATTAACGTTTTACTCTAACGGGAGATAAATCTGGCATTTTTTAAGAACTATTTGAAACATTTTTTATTTGGTATTGATGTACAATATGTGAATTGCACTTGTACACATTCAGTGTTTTAAAGTCCTTGGTGCATGTTACAGTCATAGTGTGGAGCCAAAGTAGGCGAATAAATCTTATTCTCTGGAAATAAATGACTTTGCTGACACAAGATTCGGGGAAAGTGCAGCCCTGTGCGCTTGAAATTCCAAGCACGGTCTGTGGCAGCTTTAGCACGGGAGCAGAGCAGTATACCACCATAGATTAGTTTACGCCTTCATGTAAACTGCACTGACATATATATATATATATATATATATATATATATATATATATGATTATTATCACTTTTGTACGTGATTCATTTATCACACATTACACAGGTGAAAAATAAGAAACGGGGTGTAGGTCCTGACCGGTTTCGACTTTATTTCAAGCCATTGACGAAGGACTGATACAGAGTGTGAAAGTCACAAATATATATACTACAAGAACAGTACTGACGAACATACAAAACCGTTAGAGGCTCCATATCCCCACTCAGGCCGGTGTCGAGGTAGGAGTGGCCTTTAAAACTCATTTGGCTAAAAATCACAATAGACTCTCAGGGGACATTGCTGATAAACAGACCATACCCACCTCAGATCCACACCTGACAGGTGTCATGGAGGCGGAGTTTGGAAACTCATTAACATTACTACCCTCGTACTGTGTTTACAAATATGATAATCCTATTTTCATACATCTCTACTGCCTGAAAGTTTAAACAATTTACAAATTTCTTTTGATATTAAAGGATCAAGTTTATACATTCTTGACTGATATTCATATTATGGTTGTAACTTTCTTTTATGAAGCTAGATTCAATGATGTTTCCTTTCCAGTGCATTATTAGAATATACAATCCTTTGCCCCTTCCCAGTTGATAGCATGATTGTTCTCACTAACATGTACAAATATACCACTGTTCCCTTGTGCATATCTCACACATTTCTTATGTTGTTCAATTCTTTTTCCAGTGCTTTCCCGGTTTGGCCAATATAAAGTTGTCACAAGACTTACACGGAATTTTATATACACCCTTTAATATTGTCTGGGGAGTTCTTGATAAGTACATTTTTCATTGTTGTATTGTTCTTAAATTTTAACACCAAAATTCTTTAGAAGATGAGGATATCTTTCATACTATTATTATAAGGCAGAACAAGCAAATTTTTGTGTTGTAAGGTTCTTTCTGGTTTTGATACATAGTCTTTTTTTTTTTTTTTTTTTTTTTTTTTGAAGTTGGCAAAAAGACTATGTATCAAAACCAGAAAGAACCTTACAACACAAAAAATTTGCTTGTTCTGTAATAATAATAGTATGAAAGATATCCTCATCTTCTAAAGAATTTTGGTGTTAATGTCGCATTTAAGAACAATACAACAATGAAAAATGTATTTCAAGAACTCCCAGACAATATTAAAGTGTGTATATAAAATTCCGTGTAAGTCTTGTGACAACTTTTATATTGGCCAAACTTGGAAAAAGAATTGAACAACAAAGAAATGTCACAAAGGGAACAGTGTATATTTGTACATGTTAGTGAGAACAATCATGCTATCAACTGGGAAGGGCAAAAAGTTGTATATTCTAATAATGCACTGGAAAGGAACATCATTGAATCTAGCTTCATAAAAGAAAGTTACAACTTATATGAATATCAGTCAAGGAATGTATAAATTGATCCTTTAATATCAAAAGAAATTTGTAAAATTGTTTAAACTTTAGGTAGGCAGTGAGAATGAAAATAGATTATCATATTTGTAAACACAGTACAGTCTGTGTTAATGAGTTTCCAACTCCTCCATGACACCCTGTCAGGTGGATCTGAGGTGGGGTATGGTCTGTTTATCAGCAATGTCCCCTGAGAGTCTATTGTGATTTTTAGCCAAATGCAAAGGCCACTCCTACCTCGACACCGGCCTGAGGGGGATATGGAGCCTCTAACGGTTTTGTATTCGTCAGTACTGTTCTTGTAGATATATATTTGTGACTTCTCACACTCTGTAAACCTTCGTCAATGGCTTGGAAATAAAGTCGAAAACCGGTCAGACCTACACCCATTCTTATTTTTCACCTATATGTGTGATATATATATATATATATATATATATATATATATATATATATATATATATATATATATATATATATATATATATATATATATATATATATATATATATATATATATATACATATATATATACATATACGACTGTGAAATATTTTCTGTTAAAACAGAATTCCATCTAATAAAAGGAGCCCTTAAAACGCCAAAATGCAGAAAGTTATTGCTATATTTCAGAGAACAACCGTCTCCCTCTTCAGGCAGGTAATGAATGAGATAAGAGTTACAGAAAAGCGGTATTTATACCAGTAGATCCAGAGGTCAGCCATTACGTCGCTCCAGTTGACAATTTCTCCTTAATTCCTATAATCGTTAGTTGGAGGAAGATTTTATCTATAATATCTGAGTCCCAAGCTCTTTTTGAGAGGTTCATCATATTTTTTTGTTTAATCTATCATCTGGCTTTTGAGCCGACAATTTCTGCTATAAATTATATGCGACAAATTCCGGTTTATTCTGTGATTATGGTTATTTATGTGGTTAAAAATAGCTTAACTCTGTGGGCCATACCTAACTGAACGTTTATGTTGTATTAATCTCCGGGGAGTGATTTACCTGTAAGATCGATGTAGGATTGGTTACAGTCGAGGCATGGGATTTCCTATACTCCTGTGGCTTTGGGGACTGGCTTTTGTTGGACATTAATCAGGGATTTGGCTAAGGTATTTGGGTAGGTAAAAACAAAGGGTTAGAGTTTCCAGGTGTCTGTGTCAACGTCTTAGTCCTGTCCAGGTGTGGGATTTTTATTTTATTGGTTGGCATCTCTCTAGTCTTGTTTTGAGGGGGATGATAGAAGATTATGTTAGCTTTATGAATCGCTTCCTCAATTATATGGTCTGAGTACTTTAAAGGTGACAGCTACTTACGGGTTAGTTCAATTTGCTTTTCCAGGAAACGTGGGGAGCAAATCCATAAGGCACTTAAGAATAGATTGCTGGCTACGCCAGTCTTGATAGAAATGTCATGATAACTAAATTAGTGAGTGTATGAAAGTAAAAATGTTGTTTTTCTGTATACGGTAAATTTGTATTCTGTGGTGTCTGTAATTATTAAAACATCAAGAAAAGGAATTTTGTTGTCTGTTTCCCATTCAACTTTAAATTTAGTGCTGGACACTAATGCATTTAATTTTGAAAGAAAGTCGTCGAAATTACCCCACCTATAATCCCAAAATGTTAGGATATCATCTACATATCTCATCCACCGCATGTCTTTAGGTTCTATTGCATTTATTGTTATAGTTTCAAAACAGATGAATTATGTGTATCAAATAACGTCTTTTCGTTTGGGGAGTCATTTTATAGACAAAAATTCGGGTGCAGCATGAGCAGCCCTTTAAGTCCTGTTTTAGCCAATCTATTGGTTCTTAGCAACGTAAAATAAGTCTAATCCTTCGGGCCAGCCCTACGAGAGCTGTTAACCAGCTCAGTGGTCTGGTAAAACTAAGATATACTTACTTATACATGGAATATTTTGAAACTATAATAATAAATGCAATAAACCCTGAAGACATGCTGTGAATGAAATATGTAGATGATATCCTAGCATTCTGGATAATAGATGGGGTTTTTGTGTGCTTCTTTTATTATATATACGTATATATACATATATGTATATATATATATATATATATATATATATATATATATATATATATATATGTGTGTGTGTGTGTGTGTGTGTGTGGTGTGTGTGTGTGCAAATGTATAATCCTCTTTGACTAATACCTATGATTAAACCTTCATATTGTCACGCTCATCAAGTCAAGTGAAAGTGTAAACTACGTAATAACAGCAGAGTCAAATTAAATAGTTTTCTAACATGACGAGGTGATGGTTCAGATCGTCCGGTGGAAATTTGATAATAATTTGTAATAATGATCCCAACACAGAGAATTTCATGTTGAACCTGAAATACAAATTATATTCATTAAAAACACACACACAAAAATGGAAGGAGCAGTCAAAACTCACCACCAGTAGTGTCAGCTGTGCATGATGTGCTGGCCACAAACAGGAACAAGAACGTCCATATGCAGGTGAATGTTAGACTGACTCTTTGCCGAGAAAACGGTGATCCTGATGGTGGATCTGCCCTTGCATGAAGGACCGACTCGATCTGCAGTCGCACGCGCGACCTCGAGAGCCAAGTTGAGAGACAGGACGAAGACGACATATCCAGGTTTGAGTGATGCGACTGCGGGCCACTAGACATCTTCTGATAATGTGTTTGGAACGTGCGTTGGATTCTGTGGTGCTCGTTTCAGTTAGTCACTGCCTAATCACGACTACAAAAACTTAGCTCAAGTTTCCCCTTTTGTTCTTCTCCTATTTCAGGCACGTGTTAATGATCGGTGTATAATACAGGAACAGGTGTTAATTTTCTGACACGGAAATTCTTTTCTAGAATAGCGTTCCTTAGTATAAGTTTCAGATTATTATTGACGTCCATGAGTTCACAAATTATAGAACATATTGTTAAAAGCAAATTATTTTTTATCAGAGTAAAGTAGAGTCAAACTTATGGCGTCTCTTTCTTTCTTTTTTCAGTAATAAGACTTTAAGGAAAATATATTACCACGAGTTTAGAAGCCACAGTCAAAGAACCTTCGACAGCCACAGGATATGGACGTAATGGAGCCACATCTGTAAAAGAAATACATGTGTTTAGCAATGTTTATTCATAAGTATATTTTAGAGCTTTTCTAAAAATAATAGCATGTAAAAAATATTATATATATATATATATATATATATATATATATATATATATATATATATATATATATATATATATATATATATATTGTGGCATTGACTTCTTTGATGCACACTTTTTCAAATTTCCTTACTTCTGTTTTCAATAATTCTTCTTCAAAGTTCTGGCTAAGTATACAGAGTCGTGGTGTATTTTCCATTTATTGCTATGGTCTCGTTTCGCCCGATCTAATGCTTTTTCAAGCAAGAACTAATACATACAGGCGTCATCCTCTCTATTTATACCGGCAGGATTGGATTAGTTTGGGGTGGGGGGGTGCCATATTTCTTGGTTACAATTTTGGTTACAATTTACAGTGAGGTGGTTGGTTGTTTACATAATATGTTGTTACATGGTAAAACTATGCTACAGTATTGGTCTTGCATTCTATTTCTACATCTTATATCCCTAATGAAATGATTGATTTCTTCGTGTGTAGTGTTCTGGTGTGGCTCCCCTCGACGTTGTTGACCTTGACCTTGGATCCCTCTTCTCGGTCAAGCAGACGGCAGTGAACAGTCAGCTTCTGTTTGCGTATTGAATCTTGGTTTTCTTGTGGCTATAGAAACTGCTTCTGTTATTATTATGTCCCGATATAGATTGCATCTGTATTTTATTTTAGTGTTGTTTCTCAAGTCTTGTAACGATGGTTTCTTGTCGTGTTTGTCTTGTGTAGTGTTGCAAGATGGCTCCTGTGATTCCGTGGGCAAGTAATCTTCGTCTGAGAGTTGTAGATGTTCTGCCAATGTAGTTTTCTCTGGAAGGACTGCATTCCTCCTTCCTCGGGGCAGGTGAATTCATAAACCACATACGTAGTAGTCATCTCCTTAGGTGTGGGTGCGCATGTGCTATTTTTATAGGGGCTTTGACATTCTGTTTAGTAATCTTCTAAATGATGTTGCTGTTGCTGTTATATTCGTTGTTAAAGTTAGTTTGGTAATATATTGTTATCTGTTGGCACGTCTTCTTGTTGTGCTGGTCATACTTGTAGTATCGGTCAAAAAACTTGCGTATTTCTGACTGTAGGCCTATCGTGTTGTCTTCAAATCCGTTGTTTGTGAGTAGCTGTTGTGTTCTGTCTAATTCCAGGTGTGTCTTCTTCCATGTGGTACAGTGGGTCTATGCTGTGTTCTGTGGTGAAGTTTATTACTGATTTTTCTGTAAAGACGTCTTTTAAAGTCTGAACATCTTGTCTGTTGTTTGTTCAGTGAAAATGTCATCGATGTATCTGGTATAAATTTCTGCCAGACATTTTCACTAAACAAACACCAGACAAGATATTCAGACTCTAAAAGATGTCTTCACAGAAAAATCAGTAATAAACTTCACCACAGAACACAGCATAGACCCACTGTACCACGTGGAAGAAGACACACCTGGAATTAGACAGAACACAACAGCTACTCACAAACAACGGATTTAAAGACAACACGATAGGCCTACAGTCAGAAATACGCAAGATTTTTGACCGATGCTGCAAGCAAGACAACACTACAGACCAACACAACAAGAAGACGTGCCAACAGATAACAATATATTACCAAACTAACTTCAACAACGAATATAACATCAACAGCAACATCATTAAGAAGATTACTAAAAAGAATGTCAAACCACGAGCCCCTAAAAAATAGTGCATGCGCACCCACACCTAAGGAGATGACTACCTATGTGTTTTATGAATTCACTTGCCCCGAGGAGGGAGAAATGCAGTCGTTCCAGAGAAAACTACGCTGGCAGAACATCTACGACTCTCAGACGAAGATTACTTGCCCACAGAAACACAGGAGCCATCTTCCTACACTTCACAGATAAACACGACAAGAAACCATCATTGCAAGACTTGAGAAACAACACTAAAATAAAACACAGATGCAGTCCACATCGGGACATAATAATAACAGAAGCAGTTTTTGTAGCCACAAGCAAACCAAGTTTCAATACGCAAACAGAAGGTGACCGTTCACTGCCGTCTGCTTGACCGAGAAGAGGGATCCAAGGTCAAGGTCAACAAAGCAGCGCGGAGCCACGCCAGTAGAATCTGACATTTTGGCCCCAGTAAAACATTGCATGTATGTAGAAGAGACCGGGAAAGGTGGGAGTTGTTGATGTCGCAAGAGAGATTGCAGTGAATGTTAGGGATTGCAGGCATTAAAACCAATTTAAAATATATGCAAGTGAAATAAAGGAGCTTCATGGATTGATGGATTATGTCCTCTGTGTTTTTGTCTACTGTTTGTGACACCAAGTAATTTGATATTCAATCAAAACTCATCCCGGGAATATGCAGAAATTTCCTCATGGTAAAGAATGAATGTTGAAATTATGGTAGGTACTGATATAAGTGAAAAAATGGGAACTGCTCACCACACACAGAGAAGCATTAAAAACTTATCCGAAGTACAATTCAGAAATTCTTGGTTGTTTACAGTTGGTCACATGTTTTGGTCCCGAAGCACCTTCAGCTAAGTCTCCTATATTGCTATTATATATTTGGTTTTTATTCCGGACCAACACGCTGGTTCTAGTACATAAGGGTATTTAGACAATAATTTTTTTTTATTCGATGAATTTAATGACGCACTCTTAATGGGAATTGCTATCAATAAATACTCCCTTCTACAGAACCAGTGGTGACACTTAGAACCAGGTAGGGTGTCTAATAATCCAGCTTCTGAGACGAATAATTTTAGCTCAAGGTTACTATAGGTCTTAACAAACATAACTGCGCTAATCTTAATCTACAAATGAAAGAAAGACAGAGTTAGTTATAGACAGATTATTTGGCCATGGAAACTTTCCCTGTAATTTAACGAATCAGTTCCTTATACAAATATTTTTCGTTTACTGAAGGCATGTAAATGACTGAAAAAATTACCGCACAAATTCACAAAAATATACTTTCGGCCTTTTGGTGCTTACTCAACGCACGGACCGGATTTTTTTTTTGGAAGTTGGAACGACTTACGTTGGTGTCATACGGCGTTATGAAACTGGGACGAAAAGGCGCTAAGGATTTTTTTCTTTTAACATAAAACTGCATGTTAGGGCTTAAAACAACAAAGATTCACCCTCTTGCTGGCATGAAGAATTCGTTTCATTATTACCTTGGATTTTGACGGAACAAACATTGCTTTTTACATTTATTCTATGCCATGAAAGCTTTATTGGTTCCGTAAGATTATGTATGTATGCACACGTATGTAAATTTACATATATATGTTTGTGTGCTTGTTTGTGTGCGTAGATTGGAGAAATAAAAAAGCGCGATACTGATTTTGCTTTATTACGTTTTAAAACACCTCTTTTTCACTTGTGACATGCATAGGGTATTTAACTGACCGTTTTCTTACTTGAAAACGATAATCAAGAATTAAACACTTTCGTCAGCCATCGAATCTTTTCATGCGGTTTCAACTACGGAACAATTCATCATTCAGCAAAAACGATTTCGTGGAGGGCAACTTCTGAATAATTCGGAAGACTATTTGCATACTAGAAAATGTTATCCACTAACATCTAATGCCAGCTGTACCTTTTGCCGTTTTTTCTCTCCCTTTGAATATCTTGCGTGGGAAAATTTTATGATACTAGATCCTGCTGCGGATCCAGCAGCAAGTTCGCTTGCAACACATTCCATTTCAAGGAAGTTGCTACGAAAATAATTGCTTTATCATGGTGATGTTACCGTATGCCCTGGTCTTCACGACTTGAATGTGTGGTACATTGTTTCCAGAGAGAGAGAGAGAGAGAGAGAGAGAGAGAGAGAGAGAGAGAGAGAGAGAGAGAGAGAATTAACCCTGAGATGATTTATCATTTTGATACTAGACTAAGTAATTAACGTTTGGTCTATGCCATTTTCTTTCATTTTATTTTTATGGAGTTCATATCATTTCTCGGGGATGAAGTCTGCTGCGTTGCTAACCCCGTCTTTTACAAAATGGAATGTTTTCGAATACATTTCATATTAAACGTGTAACTTGAACGTTGGTGAACTGCTGGGGCAAGGCACGATAGAAGGCTTCAGAAGGGTAGTATCGCTGTTGACGAATAAAGCGATCATTCAGCCACTGGTAGTACCAATACAAATCAGACAATAAACAGGGAAAATGAATAAAATGAATGATGTGGAAATCCTAATGAGGAAATTCTGACACAACTGCCTGAAGTTCACTAGTTCATAAATATTAAAAGATGAATAAAACGGACATTCATCGTCATGCTTGGTGGAATGGGATCAATATGAACTCAGTTCCACATTTAGTAATCTTGCGAATGGTGGTAGAACTATAACTACCTACTCAAACATTAGGCAGGGAAATGGTCACTATACAATGACCTTTCACACCATTCGATTTGAGCTTTCTTGCTTGAGAACCTTCAACTAAACCCTGAACCTTTCTGTAAATCTTTTTCGAGCAGGCTGAGGAAAATTTGTCAGAGGTTGCTTGATGGGTGTGTTCAGAAAAACGAACACTGATCTTCCCAACTGATAGGGCTGTTTTAAAAGGGCTTTTTTGCCCTGTTCTGTGTACCAACTACATTTGGTTGACTGGTCTACCCTTTGTTGTTAGATTGTTTCACGGGTATTTTATATTTTATTGTTGTCTTTAGTTCGACTCTCCGACCGGCCAATGAAGAATTAGAGGAATTTATTTCTGGTGGTAGAAATTCATTTCTCGTCATAATGTGGTTCGGATTCCACAATAAGCTGTAGGTCCCGTTGCTAGGTAACCAGTTGGTTCTTAGCCACGTAAAATAAATCTAATCCTTCGGGCCAGCCTTAGGAGAGCTGTTAATCAGCTCAGTGGTCTGGTTAAACGAAGATATACTTAATTTGTTGTCTTTAGATCATCCGTTCTGCATTTATTGTTAAAATAACATTTTTCTGTTGCTGAGTTTATCCTCAGTACATTTACTCTGCATCCTGCAGATTTATTTTATTTATGTCTGATCCTGCAGCTCATTTCAATGGAGGGAGATATAACACTCTTTGCTTGAATATCTGAGTCATCCTCCTCCTTTCTCTTGACCATCTGTGTCAGGTATCCCTTATTTATGGCTGCAGCATTACATTCGGACAGGGTATGGCTGCTTAGAACTGAGAAAGGCTTCTTATTGATCACCAGAGGAACTACCAACGTGACTTCCATGAAATGTGATCTTTTCAGGGGTTTAGTACATGTTAAAACGAAGATAATTTCGAAGCTTAGTGCATCTCCAACTGTGATGGGTCTATATTTGAAAGTCTCATAATAAAAATGTGCTTGGCATAACACTTTGACTCCCGGTACCTCCTGTTATCATGAGTGACTGACTTATATTTGGTATTAATGAGTAGCAGGGCAAGTCTGCTCTGAAACTGCACAAATTTTTATATTATATGTTGTCAGTCTAGTTCGTACTTATATTGAAGGTATGAATTGAGTATAAGTGTGTGTGTGTATACACACACATATATATATATATATATATATATATATATATATATATATATATATATATATATATATATATATATATATATATATATATATATATATATATACATATATATAACAATTGATAGCAATTACCTCATACGTGTAATTACCACGTCATAAAGATTTTTTACTCGTCCCTCCGAGTAACCAATCGGCACCTACATTATGCAAATGCTCCTCATTCACAAAATGGAATTCGTCAACTAGCTCATTTCCCCTTAACGCTCGCCCCTCCTTCCTCTCTTATCTTGCCCCTTGTAAGCTTGTTGACTCTTAAGAGGAAAAGATAGGGAATGTAGTTTGTCAAAGGGATCTAAGCTGGCAGCATTAAGTATATGAGGTGAGGGCGCCGCATTAATACACTTAGACTTGAGCCGCATTTCCCGCAAGAGGCAAATTTATATGACAAAAGAACGATGCGACCTGAATTAAGTTCATTTATATCCATGTTCGCATTTTACATTTTATGATTTTTTTGGGGCGGGAGGGGGCTTCATTTTCCGCACTAAGTTGAATCAGTATTCATTCTTGTGGAAACTGAAAGAGCAGAATTTCAATAGGTTTTCTGTCGCGTATTATACCCCAGCTTGTTATTGGCTGTTTCCCCATTCACTTTCATTACCTTTTGTTAATTCCTAATTAATCTCAATTTTGATTTGCTTGATTTTAGCTATGTTATAAATACACACAGATGTATATATATATATATATATATATATATATATATATATATATATATATATATATATATGTATGTGTGTGTGTGTGTGTGTGTGTGTGTGTATCTATCTATATTTATATATTACTTCTAAATATATATATATATTATAATATATATATATATATATATATATATATATATATATATATATATATATATATATATATATATGTATGTATATGTATATGTATATGTATATATAAATTTATGTATGAATATGTGTGTGTATGTGTGTGAAAGTCAGCTGCAGCATCAACAACATGCTTCGTCTAAGTAACAACTATGTATTTTTGGGAGGCTTTTAACGGGAGTGAAAATCCGCCTGCAGAAATTCTGCAAGGTTACAAATTCTCTTCATAGTATATTCTTGAAGCTTTAACCACTGCCTATGATTTACCTATTTGTAGGTTTGAGTACCCGCTTACAAAAGATGATTTATGATATAAACAATAAATATTTCAAAATGCTATAAAATTCAGATCAGTACGAATTTAAATTTCGAGAAATATAGATAATATCACACACACCATATA
>NC_089751.1:2061679-2064179 GCF_040412425.1 Macrobrachium rosenbergii
GCCAACTCAGTTCAAAGAGATAAAGAAAAATGAATAATAGCAAAGCTTCTTACTTTTATTTTAAGATTCCTTGCGTTATTCGATAGGGTTCCGTGAGAGTTCGATGTTTACAATAGTCTCCCATTCAAAGGTTTTTCCAAGCAATGCCTAGAAAATGGGATAAGGATTTTCTTTTATTTCAAGGCGGACGAAACACAATATTTTGTCGCGTTATTCTAGGCTCTTCCCGACTAACGCGCCTTTATCTCTTTCGTGCCCTCTCCCTATTGTATACCTCTGGATAATAATTACCGAGAATAATTAAAGAACGTCGCTTTGTCTCCTCCGGAAGAAGTGAGATTATGTTACCTCCTTTATAACATTCAACTCACAAATGATGATGAGTACCAAGCAGACTTTTAAGGGTGAAGAAGCATGGCAGAAACCTTCATGCTGGCGGATTCCCACCAAGGATCCTCGTTATCTCGAGCAGTCTGAAGTTAATCTTAACCAAAGTATGGCTCTGAATTATTTCTGGCCCTAAATTTCTCTAGAAAAGGAGGATATAAAAGAATGGTCTTTTTGGCGGATAACAGTCTTGACCACTGACGACAGAAATTTAAAAACAAGCAACAGCAGAAGCTCATAATCAGAGAGGGTTTCTTAAGAACTCTGTCCGAAATTTTACATACAAAAGTCAAGAGAATAAGAAAAGCAGTGGAACAGACACGGATCTGCACTGAGGAAATTCTAAAGTCGATAACATTAAAAGTACCTCTATTCCTAAGTGAACTTGAAATCACTACTCTTGATCCTCTGAGAATGCAATCTTGCGTGACACTCAGTTCATTCCAAATGGCTTTGCAGGGTTTACAATTTTCCTCATTTGCACTGTAATTAAACTCTGTAATACCTTTGACAGTACTGGGTCTTTCTTAGTACCGTGTGCTATTTCTTTTTCCGTAATGGCTAAGTTATTTGCAGAAATTACAAGAATACTATTATCATGTTCCTCTGGTGCTTTGTCTACAGATAATCTTGACAGTGCATCTGAAATACTCATCTTTGATGTCTGTCTATACTCTATGTTATAGTCATATGCTGTTAATGTAATAGCCCAATGTCGTAGTTGTGCCGCTACTAACATAGGTAAACTCGTTTCTGGACCTAAAATTGCCAACAAGGGTTTGTGGTCTGTAAATGTGAACTTTTTACTATCATAGAGATAAATATGAAACTTTCTTACTCCATACACTAGTGCTAATGCTGCCTTTTCATTTTGTGAGTATTCTCTCTCTTCCTTGTTAAATACTCTAAAGGCAAATTCAACAGGCTTTTCTGTACCATCTGGCATTACATGTGCTAATACTGCTCCCAAACCTATGTTTGAAGTATCACTAATCAACTTTATTGGTAAATCCATTTGATAATTCACTAAGAATGTGGGTGAGGTTACTCCTGCTTTGAGTCTTTCAAAGGATTTTTTGCATTCCTTTGCCCAGTCCTATTTAATATCCTTGTTTAGCAGATTATTTAGTGGGTGTGCAGTTGTTGCTGAGTTCTGAAGGAAATTTCCACAAAATGTTACCAAACATAAAAATGATTGCAATTCCTTGACACTTTCTGGTACCCTTGCTGGTTGTACTGACTTTACTTTATCTTTTGTCTTGTGAATGCCTTCACTATTGATGATAAAGCGTAAATATTCTACCGAGTCAGCCTCTAAAATACATTTACTCTCGTTGGCTTTGATATTATGTGCCTTCAGTCTCTTGAGAAAGCTAATTTTATTTCTTTATTTAAGGAGATCAAAGAGAGAGAGAGAGAGAGAGAGAGAGAGAGAGAGAGAGAGAGAGAGAGAGAGAGAGAGAGCATGATCTGCCGGAAATTCTGTCAGCGACTATTTGATGTGCAAATGAGAGCTTCAAAATTTGTACAAAAATGATAAATTTTGCCTTTCTCATAATTACTCGTCTATTTCCATTCAATTTTACTTTCTAATAAGTGTTAAAGTGTTAGTATTGTTATATCTTATAGATTATGCTACATCCGTCATTAAACAATGTTTCATAAGAGGAACATTGCTTGTAGGTCTAACTGCAGTATCACAATTGTGAACAAATGACAGTTCATTATAATATTCACGTAAATGAACAAGAAATAGTTCTTTATCAAAATAACAAAGCTGGAATCGCTATACAGAAACAAAAAAAAAAAACATTTCTCTTCCCAAAAGAAGCACCATCCATGTCACTTATACCCGTCTAGTATAAAAGACTGAGAAAGAAGGCATAAGGAAGAAAGTAGCGCAATTAAGAGTACAATGTAAAAGATTAAAGACTAGCAGAACTTTTGCCCACAATCAATTTAAAGTTTGGATTTGGCAGGGCGCAATAAGCTTCTGAAAACCGTTCCCCCACTCCCCCATTCCCCGCGCCTACTCGCCTCGACGACTCCTCTCCCGCCCCCGCCATCTTTCGCAGCTCCTTCCTGAATCTACCAGTTGAACCATCCCTCAACT
>NC_089751.1:2069179-2089179 GCF_040412425.1 Macrobrachium rosenbergii
CCATTTATCTGCGCTACAGAACTTAACTTGTAGATTATTGTTTAACACCATAGGTGTCAAACCCCAAGTAAGATTTAGGAAAAATGATAAGGCAAAATAATACAAGTTCTCATTTGTCTTTGCAAGCAGTCACGCTTCCTGAAATGTCATAAGGGTGCATGGGGATATCACAAATACATACGTCTGCAGTAAAAAGTTACCAGTAGATTGCAGTACATTATGCAATGGAATGCCGTAAAGGAATTTCATGAATAATGAAATGGAAATATACATACTCTTATGACGGAAAGCATAATTGTGGTTAATTTCAACAGTTCCATGAAGGTGCATGGTTAAAACTTAGAATAAAATTAAAGTAATGGGATATTGCCGCTTTAATAAATATATAATATATTACCCATAATTGAAATCTGGACAGATCAAGGATTCATCACACTTTTGAATAATATATCAAACTACTTACGCCTATATATTTACTCTATTTTATGCAGAGTACAACACAGATAAATCAGGTAATTTTCTTTTTATTTAATCTCTGTTATACTCGGCATTTATTGGCATTAGATTCCATTTACATTTCTTCCCGGACTTTCAGGCTGCATTTGCTGAGGACTGACTCTTTCAGTTTTCCTTTTCAAATCCCTTTTCATTGACAAATTGGGGACAGCCTCTTGCAACGACGAAAATGTCGTCTCGCAGCAGTTAACAAAAGTGTTTCCTAATATCTCGTAATCACCTAGATTCATAAATTATCGTTTAATATTCACAACGTTACTTTTATCATTACTTCTAAATGTGACTTCATAAAGATATATATATATATATATATATATATATATATATATATATATATATATATATATATATATATACATATATATATATATATACATATATATATATATATATATATATATATATATATATATATATATATATATATATATATATATATATATATATATATATATTCTAATATATATGATGTGATATATAATAAATATATATATATATATATATATACATATTCTAATGTTGATGTGAAGCAATAAATTGCCTTTAGCATTTTCTTAATAATACTCGTTTCATGTTTAGGTTTAATTAACAAAGAAGACATTTGGACAAGTAAAATTCCTTTCTTATTTATAAAACAATGTATTTTCCCGATGGCAATCTACTAATGTAGCATAAAATAGGTTTTCTACGATATTGAAAAAAACTCGCTACAGATATGACGATGACAAAATAAAATGCAGCTGTTGGGAAAGGAACTCAGCGATGACCAGGAAATGATGAGAAATGCGGGCAAAAAGCCCGTATTTTAAATAAACAACGTCCAGCACATAAGCAAGATAAAGTACCCTAAAGCTAAACCAGCTCTCTCTCTCTCACTCTCTCTCTTCAAACGCTCCCACTACGCTCACTAAATAAGGAAAAATGACGCCAGGTCTCTAGCAAGAGCGAAATTGGTGTTGGGTCTCCACTGAGCCTGACAACCCGGAATTAAAAGGTGGCTTGCCACAGACCTACTCGGATTTTTCATTCTGGAAGGAGGAAAAGCCGTTCTTGAAAATCAGTTTTTCGTTCATAACGTCTTTCCATTGATCAGGATGAGCAAATGTAAATTTAGTCTGCTTTTTGTTTTTTCACACCTCACGATGAAATATTATGAGAAGCTTGTTCTCGGAGTGAATGGTGCGATAACATTCCTAAGCCTTTGTTTAATGGAAGTTTCCTCCAAATCGAATCGCCCCCGAAAGACTTCGTTTGTCTTCCTTCGCAGCACATTTCTTTTCATTCGCCTCGCTCGATTTCATCCATATCTTTCACCAAGGCCTGCTCCAGACCTCTTTTTCTCTTAAATGAGAAAGTCTCATTGTTAATGGAAAAAACTGTAAAGCCAAAATCTCCGTCGAAGAATCATTTTCAGACAATGACAACCGTCGACGACGTCAAGATGCCCAGCTAACATAAACACTTGCAGAGAACCAGAGTATGAAAAAATGTACAAACAAATTTCTAAATTAGCCCTCAACTGCCCTTCTAAATTTGAATACAGATAAACACATAAACACACACACACACACACACACACACACACACATATATATATATATATATATATATATATATATATATATATTGTCATAGAGCTGGAGGCTGGAGGAATGAAAGAAGGAGTTGCCCAAGCACTTTCGTGTATTTCTCACACCTCCTCTGGGTCACTGACCCTGAGGAGTTGAGAAATACACGAAAGCGCTTGGTCAACTCCTGCTTTCACTCCTTCCTCCAGCTCCATGACAACATAAAATATCGCAAGTTTTAGCGATAGATCGTCTATATATATATATATATATATATATATATATATATATATATATATATATATATATATATATATATATATATATATATATATATATATATATATATATATATATGTGTGTGTGTGTGTGTAAAGAGAGAGAGGGAGAGAGAGAGCGACTTCTGATAAGTGTTATGCAAATATGACAAACAAGACATGCATCGAAAATAATACACAGAGGATTTTATTCCATTATAATAACATAGATCACAGCTGGGGATAGGATTGTATTTTAAACGGAAGTATCTAGGAAGACATAAAAAAATAGATTGGAAAGACATAAAAACAAAAAATTTGACTGGTATCTATAATTAATAATAGATTGTTATTTGTATTGCTCATTTTATGCAAAGCTCATTGGAGATGTTCCTCTGTTGATGAATAAATCGTCATATTCCGTTAAGTTTTCAGAGTGCAGAGAATTTTCGTTCTATTGCTAATGTTGCTTTGGCGTTCATGATAAATAAGTAAATTAATTTTAAAGGAGTGCTTTGAAATTCATGTTTAATCTTCAGTTGGACTCACTAATTAAGCCAAAACAAGGAAAAACTTAGAACATCTATAAAAAAAAACCGTTGTTTTTTCAAGAAAAAATTTGCTCAAAACACACCATAACTAGCCACTAAAAGGCGTGTGATCAATAACAGTTTCTTCATAAAACAGAAATTTCTAAAACAAATTATGTAAGACGCCTGAATGTTCCGTCTCATTGCATATGTAGGTATTAACTCTTCAATTCTGAAAGAGGAAAATCATCGGTATATTCATATGAATGAAGTAATAAAATGTTGATGATTATCAACAGCAGTAGCCTAATTATATTTTGTGAGTCATGATATTTCCTAAAAACTGAACTTTCAGAAAGATGAAAGGAAAAGCTGGAAACGGAATAAAATAAGCCCATAGACTCCGATTCTAAAGGTTGTTTAGAAAACAAACAATATTCCCCAAAAGAGGTATTATCCTCAGTAGCATCACATACTTTAATATGTATATGTAAAAATATAAACATCAGAGTTATTCGTTCAACAACAATTTTAAATAACTATTCTCTATCTCTGTAGTGTAGAATTTGTTCTACAATGCATAGGTAACATGAATATGGTTTGCCTTGGTAATTATGGCTAAACGTAAAAGTATTTCTCCTTCCTTGACAAAATCTGGGGTAAAAAAAATAAAAGACATTATTTTAGTATTTTCTAAAAGGAAATATAAAGGGACATATTAGTGCCGAATGACAAAAATTTATTGTTTCGTTTCAGAAAAAGCAAAAATGAGACGATGATGAAGACAGGATCAAGTGTGGCTTACAGTTTGCTTTGCGCTGGCCAAACAAATGAACCTCTTTGTATATATTTCACATCTTCTCATTTTGAATTTGCATGACCTTATTTTCAATGAAAGTGAACTTCTGACAACCCTCCGCAACCATAAATTTTCAGTGTCTATTAGCAAACAGGTAGAGAGATAGGTAGGAAGGAAGTCCAAGAATGAAAAAGAAATAAATAAAAATTCCTCTCGGCAGTTTTTCTGGTATATTGTTCCTCCATGTTTTCCTAAAGGTTATCTAATGTTCTTACGCTGTGCATCTAAATCAAGATTCCTTCCACTTTCTAACTTAGTGGGTGGATGAGAATGGCACGACTGACCTTTACAATGAAGAGGTTTTAGTGATACAGGATTTGTAAATGTGCAATGCTATCACTGTCACTCGAGCTTGAAAAAATCATTTCAGGCCAGGGGTGTCAGTGCTAAGTAGCTAGAGAATACATTCAGACGAACTGTTGTGTGAGATAACAATAATTACGATCAAAGAAAACAAGAGAAGGTGAAAAACGGTAACAAAAAGAGCAAATATATATTAGAAAAAACTAACATAAAAATATATTTTTTTTAAAAGTTCCTTCAATTCTGGAAGCCTTTTGGCGATTGTGTCTATTCTGCAGTATTTTACGGCAAAGCCAAACTTTAGCGACACCCTTTCAAATGTCAGGAGAAACCGAAATAAGACTAGAAAATATTCGATCTATCTCTGAAAACTAGCCGACAAACGTAAATCTGTAGAATGCCAGCTTCAGTAGTTGTAAATGCTAACACATTCAAAGGAGGATAAAATACTTTATTTCACTTTCTTTTTACCGGAAAAAAACAGAAGTTAGCAGTGAACTTTACCAATAAAAAAAAAGGCTATTTAGTTTCTCAGATTTCACGCAACCAGTTTTTTTTTCTAGAGAACCTAATTTTGTTAACAATTACGTAACACAACTGTCGAGTAAGAAAAATAACCGAACAAGCACTCTTTTAATGAAGTATCACGCACTGTTTATTCCGAGCATAATTCTATACAAGCACTTACAAATGAAGGGTTAATCATCTATGGTGAATCAACTTACTGGGATTAATAGATTTTCCCATAATAAAAGAGCAATCCGGTCAATAGAACTCATTAAATTTTGACATGGCATCCATATACGAATGTTTCAGTTATGAATTTTTTTTTTATTACTGCTCTAAAGTTTGTTCTCGACATCAGCTGAGATATGCCCCTGCTTCGCCTCTACCTAAGCAGGGAACATCAGGCTTAGCTTTCCGCCAATGATGATGTGATCAGTTACCATTAATTTATCTCATTTTTTCAGTAATATCTCGATTTTTGTCCGTTAGCTGTAGAACTCTTTTACATAAGCTGTTTGAAATTGTAAAGTGTTTATAGAGCTTTTTGTCCCTAAAGATGTGTGTAAGGTATGAAATCAAAAATTAGAAATAGTCATTATTTCATTGCAATGAGTAAGTTTGAGAGTGAATCTCGCACAAAACATCCATAAACTTACGAAGAAATCGTGAATCATTCAATGGTCTCTGTTGGATTAGGTGTCTTAGATAATCATAGAGAAAAAAAAAGCAAATAAGTTTTCTAAGGTCTAAAGACACAAACCCTGAAAGCTAAATACTTTGAAGAATTTTAGAAATTAGTAATTTAATCATTAAAAAGTATGCTTTTAATTTGGTATGGCAGCAAGCATATCCCAGTCACCGGGTAGTCACAAGTAATTTCCTAGGCGTGAATCCACCACGAAGGAATCAGTCCTCAACCCAGATCTTACGTTAGGTGAACTTTCCATACGCACGGCTGCTAGTCCTGTTACATGTAGTCTCTGAAGATTTGCCATAGCAATCAAATAGAATATCATTAAACATCCAGAAAGAACTCCTTTACCAAATATGGCTTGTATGACCATTCGGTGGTCAAAGAGGTGGTCTACCTGAACTCAGCCTCATTCCTTTAGTGTCACTGAAACCTCACTGCCACAGTAAATGTCGAAGTATTCCTTTGGATACTATAGAATGGCTTATGGCGGACAGTCTTTTTTTTTCACAGCTCTTTGTTTTAATGATTATTCTCCGCATTAAAATGAAGTCAGTTACGTGAGTAAGGTTAGCAACACTAGTTTTATGTCAATTAATATTGAACAGTTTTATCTTTAAGGACTATAGAAACGTTAGCTTTATCAATCATAAGAGAAAAACACTGAAAATAAGCAAGAGCGATGCTTCAATGTAAATGGATATTAGGAAAATGAAACTATACCAATGGTGGAAGAATAGAAGCATTGTTCGCGTAAGTACTTGGGAGCAAATGTAAAAACTGTTGGTAGGAGGTAAAGAACTAGAGAATCACAGAACAGGGAAAGCAAGGAAGGTAGAGGGAGTATACAAAATATATATATATATATATATATATATATATATATATATATATATATATATATATATATATATATATATATATAAATATACAGTATATATACATGGTAGAGCAGGAAGTCTATGGAACAAAGCCAAATATATGAAAGGATTTTTGAGCCAACCCTCTTTTTTGGAAGTGGAGTGAGAATGCTACCGTGTATAAAAGAAGGAAACTGAAAACGGTAAGATTTATTTCTGGCACATATGTGGCATAAGAATAATTTCAAAGATACCGAGAACGGAGATGTGAGGTAGCAAGATTTTGTTGGAGAGGAAAGATGAGTAAGAGTGGTGTTAGGTGATTTGATCATATGGAAATAATGAAGGATGATAGGGTGTTGACAAGATTGAATGATCCCGGAGCTTTGGAGAACAAGGGAGGGAATCTTAGAAATGTACAAGATGTACAGTATGCACAAGCGCTTATGTACCTCCGACATTTACTGTTGTCTTTTTTGCGCTAAAACCATGTGTTAATAAAGGAAGTTGCTGAGTGCTGAAACATACAAACACGCTATACATATATATATGTATATATATATATATATATATATATATATATATATATATATATATATATATATATATATATATATATATATATATATATATATATATATATATATATATATATATATTTGTGTGTGTGTGTATTACGGTTTTACATCCTAGCCGTTTTGTTTTCTGCTTCACATGGATGCATGCTTTCTTACTTATCGTATGTACATGTAGGTAATTATTTTCGTAGGTCCAGCCGTACTTACTAGAGATAGCGACCGTGACTTTCGGATGGCTTGAAGTAAAAAGAAAATTTCTTTTTAATTTTCATTTCCTGAATATGACAATTGTATATTAGGAGTCATGGAAATCATGACTCTAATCTAAGAATGGGTGAAGGAGGGGAGGGGAGGTGGCACACGAAAGGAGAAGGGGTGGAAAGGAGGACAGAATGAAAGGAGACAGAATTTGGGAAGGATAGCGATTGAAAAGGTTAGAAAGAGAAACCACTTTAGGCAAGTCATCCCATCATGAAGGAATCCGATGCATGAAGGATCAGTTACAAAAAAATAGTCTTCACTCAAAATTAATTTCACTCAGACCTCATCTGCATCAGTATCTATGAGCGACATTTAACGTATTATCTTATACAATGTTATTCTCCTTTCGTAAGGTTTTGGAGTCGAAACTTCATGATGTTCTGACGGTGACAAGGAAAGCAAGAAAGACCAACTTACTGAAAAAGGACCTTAACTTACCTACAAAGTTTTGAGAAACGCTTCCGTCAATGAAAAGTGTCCTTAAATTTACAAGTCTGTTAGTTGGTGACAATAGCAGAGTAAAATGACATGAAATCGTAAGAAGTCCACAACGCCTTATTACAAACGAATGAAACACGTAAGATTTATATACCTTTCAAGTTATTCATGAACGGACGTTTTGAAGATGGGACAAAAGAATCAGATGAAAAGGAAACAAGTGTCCTGACAGCATCTGCATGTTTGAAAAAAGTATTAAAGTCATTACATTGTTTGCATGGCAGATACATAAACCGTCCGCGTCTAGACTGTTGCTAAGAGGAGAGAGAGAGAGAGAGAGAGAGAGAGAGAGAGAGAGAGAGAGAGAGAGAGAGAGAGCGAGAGAGAGAGAGAGAGAGCAACTAGATTCTCGACTTCTAATAGACAATCTTAAGAGCAAAAAAATGCCGAGTGATCATGGGTTTTAATGAGACAGAAGGGAGGCAAGGGGCTGTGAACCCATCGCTTGACTCATAAACTCTAGGAGTCAGAGCAAACAGTGTGCCGAGGAGGCTATAAACACCCTACAAAAGATATCTTTTGCAGCAAAATCACTATAACTACTTGGCGTGAATTGTCTTTATAGAGCGCTCGAAGCGTGAAGATCAACACATATTAAAATACTACGTCTTCTAGTTGATGTTGTGTATTTAGCTCCAACTGAACCTAGATCTAACCAAGTTACTGTTAATTATAAGTCTCTTAAACTGTATCCGACTTTTTCCTTTTTGTGTCTGAACTGAAAAGTTTCTTGACGACTTTTCTTATATGTATACAAAAATTCCTCCACTTTTTTTTATATTATACTGTTCCTTGTGCTGAAAGATCCTTACACAATTAATATGTACTTATACTTTTCCTGGCAAATGTTTTAGAATCTTGAAAATGTTTGAAGGTTAATAAACACAAGTACAGTCTCTCTCTCTCTCTCTCTCTCTCTCTCTCTCTCTCTCTCTCTCTCTCTCTCTCTCTCTCTCACTAGCAGGGAGTGTTTGTGAGCATTTCGTCTTATGACAACTATTCAAGTAAGTAAAATACTAATCCGTAGCTGGATTCTGCTGGGAAGGAAAAACTGAGAAATAAAGAGTGAAAGCTAATGAAAACTTTTTAGCTTCTGGGCCAACATGCGCAAGGAATTGTACCGTCTGAACGTATAAGCGGAGAGACAAAATGATGAACAAAAAGCTTTTGGAAAAAAGTTAAAAATGAAGAGAGTGCAGTCTTATACCGACGGGGCGGTACTTTAAGCTGGAAAAGTGTTTCATTTGGTGCAAAACTGGGGACTAGAGAAGCGTATTAAGCCGCTATGTCTGTTCAATATTTAAGAACAAGTAATGAGAAAAATATGAGGATAAGCAGGGTATGTACATTTGAAGATTAAAGAAAATGCCATAACATGTAATAAGAATGGCAGTTATTTGCAGATGCAAAAGTTTTAATTATTGACAAGAATGATAAACTACAGACACTGGTATAAGAAGGTGCAGGCGTTCATTGGTAGAGTAATGAAAAGATAAATCTTAGCAAGATTAAGGTTACGAGAGAAATCAGAAGCCTATAAAATTTTAGTAGGTTTAGTGGAAGAATGGAAGAATTTTCCTTGCACAGGTGCTGGGAATGAATGTCGAGAAAGGAGGTACGATGAAAGAAGAGGCAGACAGAATATATATAAAACTAATGGCAACGGGAGGTCTGCAAAAGGCTCACAAGAGAAAGAGCAAAGGAAGTAAAGGACACTTATAGCCATTCGACTTCGTGTAAACTGAGTGCTGTGCACGGAGGTAAAATAAAAGGAAAACGGTGCAAGCTATAAAGATGAAGAGCCTTCTTACTTAAGAGACGTATGAAACCTCAAAATAACGACGAAAGAAGAGGTGAAGAAAACACAAATTTTTAGCAATGTTGAAAATATGGATTCGAGAGTTTTAAGGTTCTGAAGTGAGTTGGTTACATGCAGCGAATGCAAAAGAGAAGGCTAAGACACAAGGCATGCAAAATTTACGATTCACGGAAAGAAGGGGAGGGAGACCTGGAGAGTGTTAGTTAGATGAAGGAACGAAGGTGCTGGAACGAAAGGTACAGATATTTATAAGTATGAGAGTACGTACAAGGAGTGAGAGATGTCTGGCAACTGTTATTACCACTGCTTCTGACTCTTCTCTGGAAGTTGTTCCCATTTCTTTTGACGGTGTATATTTCTTTGGACATGGGTTTTCAACATGGCATAGTAGAGTTTTGGGCTCATAATCACGTTTATTATTACAAAAGTGGGGATTTATTATAATATGGTTATAGAGAAGGATACGGAATTCAATGCTTTATGTGTAGAACGTTAGAGGCATCAGCAGGCTAGTGATCTTTACTCCGTCAATGTAAAAAAAAAAAAAATGATGACTAGGGAGCAACCTGCGCAAACGCTCATCATTCACTCAACAGTTACAGAATGAACCTTAGATATTTTGGAGCATATATTATATATATATATATATATATATATATATATATATATATATATATATATATATATATATATATATATATATATATGCATATGTATATTAAGTTAAAATTGTCGTTTAATATTCAGCTCACTCTATCTCGGAAATAATACCGGAGGAGAATTGTAATTGTTAAGTGGTTCGTCACCTGGTGGACTCGGCCCACCGAACAGCGAGAACCAACGACGTCCGTGCGCAGCTTAAGTCGGATTAAAACCTGAGCCGTTCGTCGTCGAATATGTGCACATCATGTTATTGCTGGAGATTGCAATGATTGCTGCAAAGCACACACAGCAGAAAAAAAAGGCGGCCATGGAGGGTGTGGGCGTGGCCGTACCTGCAGAAAAGGATGGAGCAAGGTCACTATGACAACCTGATGGAGGAGTTGTCAACCCAAGCCCCAGACCTGTATAGAAATTTTACCCGGATTGACAGGTGCCTCTTTAATGAAATTGTTGAACGAGTGACACACTACATTGAGAAGAAATTGACACACTGGAGGAAACCCACTGAGCCAGGCCTACGTTTCCTCGCTACGGGTGAAGCATACAAGTCTGAAATACTCGTTCCAGGTAGCCCACAACACCTTTAGCTACATCGAACCAGGGCCATTGTTGCTGCCTTCGGGGATGAGGAACTGCAGGTGTCACAAACGCCTGAAGCTTGGCAGGAGGTTACACGGGGTTTTGAGGAACTGTGGAACTTCCCCCACGTAATTGGAGCTATAGATGGCAAACATACTTGGCTCCGTAACCTTCCCCGAGGCGGTACGCATTACTTCAACTACAAGAAGTTCTACTCCATGGTATTATTTGCAGTTGCTGATGCTTCATACAAGTTCCTATATGTCGACGTGGGTGCCATTGGGTCAGTCAGACGGTGGTGTATTTGCCCAGACCCAACTGGCCGAAATGCTGTTGCAAGAGAAAACAAATCTTCCCCAACCTGAGGCCCAGCCAGGTCAACCTAATAGATCTCCTGTGGAATTACCTTATGAAGCCCTACCCCAAAAGAGGCCTAACCAAGGAGGAACGGATTTACAACTACAGGTTAAGTAGGGCATGCAGGACGGTGGAGAATGCCTTCGGGATTCTGGCAAACAGATTCCGAATATTCCACATGGCAGTATGCCTGAAGCCTGACCATATAGAGCCATTAGTGTTGTCTGGATGTGTTCTGCATAATATGATAATAAGAAAAAAAGCACGTAGACAAGGAGACCAGGAGCAGCCAGTCACACATGCCGTCATACCTGGTAGCTGGAGGAGTGACCCATCCTATGGAGCAGCCCTTCCAACCGTGACCGGAAACGCTGCAACCAGGGGTGCAAAGGAACAACGGAACATGCTGAAAGAATATTTTTCATCGGCTGAAGGCTCAGTGCATTGGCAGGAGAACATGATTTAGTTACTTTCCTGTATACTTGATTGTTGTATTTATTTAAATGTCTGTTCATGCATTTATTTTGGACTTATTTAAAATTCAGTAATGTGTACTTAGTCTTTTCAGGTTCATTTTGCCCCCTTTATTTGTGTACTTATATTTGTGCTAGTTGATTTAATATTGCAAATATATATTTACTTAATATCAAAAACAGAGAGAGAGAGAGAGAGAGAGAGAGAGAGAGAGAGAGAGAGAGAGAGAGAGAGAGAGAGAGTGTTTACAGTAAAGAAAACAAGGTGCGAGTGAACTTGCATACTTGCTCAAAGTCAAGTATGCTGATGCTTTTTACATCCCTGCGAAAATGAAATATGTCTGAGAAGGTTTATTGACGCCCCTTAATTGTGAGGGATTAAATTAAAACACTGAAAATATCGAACTGTTGCAAAAGTGAAGGTATAATGATAATTACACCGCCAGCCAAAATGACTCCGATTTCAATGCCTACAATTACACTTAGTGGTGATTAAGACCTTTTCTATGATTACCGGAGAAAGGGTAGGAGAGAGATCTTTATACTTTATACTGAGACGGAGGCACCACAATTAACTCTCTCCTGCGACTCTTGAAGTAAACGTTCAATAAACAACTGTGCGTCCTTAACATCTGTTAGCCTCAGTTTCATTTCATGGCGCTGCGGAGTCCCATTTCCCCCGCCGCGCCCCCCCCCCCTCCCCCACCCCGAAGCCCATATCCTTCTTCCTTGTCTGGTGGAACTCTGATCTGGAAACTTTGCCCCATCGATAATGGCTAGAGAATAATATCATGTTTAAAGAATCAGATTCGTGGGAAACGACGACGAACGAATACATCACCTCTGGCTGGAATATTAAAATGTGGGAAATCCTCTTGAGAAACAACGACCACACGCTGCATACCAAAGACAGCGTGCCGTTTTATGGAGACTCGATCGCTTTTTCCAAAGAAGAAGGAGATAAGAACAGATAATTTTTTCTTTCTCTTTAACTTGGAAAGATGCTGAGGAGCCTTAATGAAAAGCTTAAAGGGGACCCACTAACCCCCGGAACCTATTGATGACGCTCATTTAATTTGATTCTTCGTCGAAGCTACACAATCCTCTGAGGGGTCACTTTCACCTCTGTTTTCTTGTTCTTTCTTTCCTTTTTCCCTTCACCTCTCACACTTTTTCCTCCCCTACCCAGTTAGGATATTCTTAATCCTCACGCATTCACAGTTTGTTAAGGATTGCCTTTGAAAACTGTTGGGTAATAGCCGAAGGGAAACGTCAGAATGTTAATAGAAGGAGCAAAATTTACACCTAACGACATCAACACCAGGAACAATTCAGTTATACGAGATTAGAAAAGATTTTATATAAATTTAGTTCGCAGATATAATCATGTTTTTATACAAAATAAACTAGCAAAGAATAACAGAATACGTATAAGAGTGAAAAAGAATCTCAGTACATTTAGAGAAACAAAACAAAACAACAAAAACGACTTGACAGATATGAGGACAACCTCAAAAGAACAGCTGCTTGTCACGTTTAAGCTTGAGAAAGCCTAAGGTTCACAAGTGATTTCAACATTTACACGAGGCTAGCAATATGGTGAAAGTAAAATCACAAAAGCTTGCTGATGAACTGACAACGACCTTCCAGATAAGTAAGTATCCTTACCAATAAGAGTAAGACTCGAATCTTTAGATTATGACGACCTCGCGACTTGATGTGTTATATTTCTGTGAAAAAGAGTGTTTCTACTCCGTTGTATAATGAGGTAAGTTAGACCTTGTTCTTTACTTGACCCTTCCATAAGAACCACAGGTTTTAGCGCATTACTTCATTACTAAATTCCATCTCTACCCAATCATGACTGCAAATCGCCATGATTGTTGCATCCTGTTTTCCACTTTAATCACAGCTAAGAAACACCATATTTTTGGCCGTTATCATAGGAATGAGTTACCAGGAAAACGGTCACATGAAGTCAGATAACATAAAAGTTAAAGCGTAAATAAATGATATTCGCAAACTGCATTTATAAAGAAATTTTTTTTTCTTTCGGATTGCTAAGGAAAACAAAAGTCAATGAAAGGTCAGTGGAATGCAGTGGGGACTTACGTTTTTTCAAAGGCTGCTGCCAGATTTTAAACAGTAACGGGAGCCGTATGATCATTACCATGTACTATCACGTTTGAAACCTCACCTGATCTTTGTTTTGTTATTATGGTAAAGATTTATGTACATTTATTGTCACATCCTTTACAAGATTTCTAGTTATAATTTTCACTGGTAACGTGAAACAAGCCAAAAGGACTACTTAATGCTAAGTAAACTTCCAGAGAACAAAATGTCAATTTGTTGAGAGAGAAAAACAGTGATAGAGAGAGAGAGAGAGAGAGAGAGAGAGAGAGAGAGAGAGAGAGAGAGAGAGAGAGTGTAATAAAGAAATAATAAAGGCATAACCTGATCTAATTAAACAGCTACTATCTCCATAAATGCCTAAACTTGTAAGTATCAGCTACCTTGACATTACAGAGCAGTTCATCAGCTATACGAATGGAGCATCTCTGACACTGAGCACGAGGCACTACGGGCCCGCACCAGAATTTGGATGTAGCATGTCCCAAGTTTCGTGGAGGCCCAGGTTCTTCATAGCTAACGTTTCAAGACATCTGTCTCATTATCAAAACTGGAATAATACATTAAAATATTCTGTAATTATAAAAAAAAAAACAGACTCATACTTAAAATCCAACCAAAATATAATACAAAGGTATATGAGAAAAAAAAAGGGAGAAAAAACGTTTCCAGTGCGACGAAGTATAAAACCTGAGTGACAAACAAAGCATTCCAGGCCGGGGTAACCCCACTTCAGGTAAAGAGTTGTTGAGGTAGTTTGGTTATTCAACTTTGGTACTAGAAGTTTAATAAGAAGTGATTCAAAGATAGGAAGCGAAGAATTGGGAACTTTGGAAAGTATTCTAAAATCTTCATGGTCAATTTCAGTCTTACACCTTTTTGCGTGTTCTCGAATTTTTGAGAACTCCGGGTTAGATAATTTGACTCCAGTTCTGTAGCTAAACCCCTCATCGCAATCAATTCGAGCTTTCAGCAGGCGGCGTGGGGCGCCCACGTGTCTCCCCGAACTACATCGTGGGCGAGTAAATAAATAAACGATGACTGAAGTCATAAAAGGACTAATTTTGTCTTTGTACTGGAATAACGATTTAATAGAAAGAGATTAACTGGAATTAATTTTACATTTAATGGCAGGTGAATATTGCTGAATTAGGTTATTCAAATTGCTGTAAAAAGATTTATCATTAATTATTGGGAGACTTCGTTCAACTGGTAACGTTTTTTCTCCTTTTTTTCTCAGATAACTGTATTATCTTTTGACTGTAATCTTAAGCATGAGTGTTTTTTTATGTAATATTCCAGCTTTGGTAGCGAGAAAAAAGTTTTGAAACGTCTTCCTCTACCCTTGGTCCTGTGTCATCCGGTTGACAGCAGCCGCGTACCCTCAGATATATATGTACTATAGATATACATATATATATATATATATATATATATATATATATATATATATATATATATATATATATATATATATATATATATATATACATACATATATATATATATATATATATATATATATATATATATATATATATATATATATATATATATATATATATATGAATAATTAGACAAATAAACAAAAAGAGATTTGAGCAAGTGATAAAATAATTAAGCATTTAAGTGTCGAACAAATGAGGAATAAATATGGAAAACATATTATGTACATCCTCCTTATTCATTTCCCTACTAACAGCGTACTAAAAAAAAAAAAAAAAGAGTAGATTCCCGTTATTGCCAACTAATCCGCTGTACTTTTACAATCATATACCGAGGGAGCTTCTGAAAGTGAAGGATGATAATTTCATGGCTACCTTTTGTTTGTATTTCAGATTTATAATCTATGATTCTAATTAACGGGTAGCTGTATAGAAACGCTCTTTATGAATAGTATAAACAGATTGTCACTGCCCTAGCTAGTTATTGATCACATTAAAGCAATAACAATGAGAGAAGGTTGATACGTTCCAGGTGAAGGAAAATCTGGGAAACCACATTGTGCATTTCACCTTTTCATCTGAACTGGCATCTTCAAATTGTTACTCATCTTAGGTTCTCAAACAGCGCAGATAGCCCAACCCAAACTTTATTTTTGTTCATTACTTTTAAAAATAGATATAGCTTATATTAAAAATATAGTATATATATATATATATATATATATATATATATATATATATATATATATATATATATATATATATATATATATATATATATATATATATATATATATATATATATATATATATATATATATATATATATATATATATATATATATATATATATATATATATATATATATATATATATATATATCGCCGTGAAAGACCCGCTTATTACGTTAGGAAAGTTGATGTGCATTTAGATATATGGAAGAAAGATCTGTCGTACAGATAGGAATTATTTGCTAAATTATGAGCATACAGATTAATGCAACTACTAAATCAGTTGACAATAATGCAAGAACATGGCTATTCAATTTAGTATTTCAACATTTCTTTAACTTCAAGCCTCAGCATTCGTAGGAAATCATAAAGATAATTTTTTTGTAGGACACTTATAACTTCCATATCAACAGGTTTTATTTAAGCTACGATACAAATAACAATATGAAAAAATTCCTGCTGAAGCATGGCTTAAAGAAGATAGTCAAACAATTCCTACAATAACTGGCGGTAACTTTAGGGCAAAGATATCCATATCCACCACTTCTGGCAGAGACTGTGCTTAGAATATTCTCTGGGGGGGTTACGGTTATAGAGGCATTCCGAAGCCTGACAAAAAAAAGTGATCCAGGTATGATGTGGCGGCTGAGAAACTGAAAAGTCTGTGACACTTGGTAGAAGAATTTCGGGAAAGGTAAAAAAAAAAAAATTATAAATAAAAATAAAAGTAAATTTCGCATGAATGGTGTAAATGAAAACCAGAAAGTCTTCATATCTAAAATGCTAAGCGCATGATCACGAGTTGTTTGTCTACAGTTAGAAACGTTAAAGATAAGCTTACCACCAGAAACGCCATTATACAAAATATTGCGGCTCTTCAAACAGAAAAAATCGAGATCTCTAATTATGTAGCGTAGTTCTCTCCCTTCCGACTATAAGTTGCCTTAGCTCTCGAAGGCTGTTTCTTGCTCCTTCTGTGAACTATATGAACGCGAGATTCTTTGACTGCGCCTCAGGTGAAGCGTTTCTTTAAGCAAACATGCCAGCATCCCCGAAAGAGGAATTTTTTGTTCGAGAAGAGATCTTTTCCCAATATCTTTTCGGCCCTTTTTGACTTCAGGTTCATTGCCTAATTATCGCTCTTGTTAATTTCAAAGCAACTCGTTTGATGTATCGTTGAGCCCTTCGGAAACACTTTGAAACGAACTCCTAAAACTAAATGAAATTTTATATCGCATCATTTGCTCATTGACTTGAAAACATAAAGACTTTTATTTTCGATGAGGATTAAATATAAAGCGCTGATTAACATACTGCTTAAAGAGGAGACTTTTTGTTCCTTTAAATTACCTTAATTTGCTAAGATATTGAAGTCAGAGTGTTGATTCCTGTGTTCGCATTTACTTTCACTTCATACTTAGACAAAATGGATAAGATTGATAGCTATAACAGTAAAGAACAATGCTCAAAGTGTGAAGACACATGAACCCATTGAAAACTATCTATATCGTCGATGTATAGTTAAGCTGACACACAGTCAAGATGACATTATTGCTTCAAATATTTGTGCGCGAGTCTGACATGCAAATCCAGTCGTGACGTTTAAATGCCTCACGGAGAATAACCGACGGATGGAGCGTTCGTTCAGTTCTCTTAATTATGTATGGATGATCAAAGACTTATCAGTCAGTCTCGCTCATGAGGGGGAAGGAGGAAGGTGAGCACGAGAAAGGAAGCGGGGATTTGGTACGATACATGTACACACGCGCTACCGGGGTCTAAGCGATGTCAGGCAGGGCAGCCGATCGAGGCTACGGCCTACCCCAACGCCAAATCAAAGTCCTTCAAAAGAAGGCATCGTGCTTACCCCATATAAAAAATGGGAAAAAGCACGCTAAACGAAGAAGAAGAAGACAGCTGTCAAATAAGCCGTAGCCGATAATCTAAGAAATCTAATATATCTATATACATAAAGAGCAACTAGTTTTTATATATCTTTTCTTCATTTCCAGCTGTAGTAACATCGCCTGTCATCGACGAATTTATAGCAGATCTGGAACCCTCGAGGAAGAAACGCTATAATTAAATTCAGCCTCAAGGAAAAGACTGATAAAAATAGTGTGAAAGAAAGAAGAGGAAGAGGAGTCTTTAGATTAAAACGTTCGTCGATAAATCTGGCATTGATGGATCATGAATATTCAAAAGCGGTGATTGCATTCCACGGGGAAGTCAAACACTTGTCGGTTGGAGGCTACCTCAGAAAGGTCCCTCCTTCCTCCGTAGGGGAGAGAGAGAGAGAGAGAGAGAGAGAGAGAGAGAGAGAGAGAGAGAGAGAGAGCTATGATTGAAATAAATTATTTAGGGTTCTTAGGAATCATAACATGAAGGATCACTGATGTTGATGGCGATTATTTATACCTACATAATTAGAAAATAACAGAATTATGACTGTAGTGCATTTAAATAAGAGGAGGTGAAATATCGAGGAAAGGCGTTTCGGCTGCAAACTAGTTTTCCTTTCTCGTTCAGGCACGAAGAAAATAAGAGAAAGTAAAAAGAAGAAGAAAGGAGAGAGAGGTTTAACCATTACGGAAGCCATCGACTTGCCTCTTAAAGGAACGGTAAAGGATAAAAGCGTCGGGGAAAGCAGAGGTAAAAAGAGAAAGAACTGCGTAATCCGAATATTGCTGATCTCCTTATAGATATCGCGGTGAGAGATGACTGACTGGTGTTACAAGTCAGTTTGAGAAGAGGTGAAATTCTCCCACGAAGCTAAATGGAGCTCTGATTTAAATGTTATGTGGAGAAAGGACAGAGAAGTCACCTTGTGGCGAAAGTGCACTGAGAGTTGTTGTAATTGTGGCCTTATTGATCAAACGAACTGCCTTCGATTTCAGACTAGCAAGGAGGGAGACAAAATAAATTCTTCATTGCATATAACGTCAGTACACCAAACAGTAGTGAATATGCTGAAAAACTGAGGTACTGAAAAGACTTTGAGTCATCCGTTTATGAACCGTACAATATAATCAGTGTGTTACAGAAATTGTTACTAATGTGAACAACGTGATTCTCCAAGACGGCATAGATAATCGTGAAGGGTTCCGTTGAATTTCCATCACAAACAATAAAACACTTGGATGAGAAACAAGAAAGAGAAACATGAAGATCCAGTGTCTTAAAGGCATTGGTCTTTTTAAGACATGAGACCCCCATTCTAATGCTTCATAGCAGGCAAGATTCTGGGATTATTCTAAAAATTCTGGTGGCATCATAAAACATCCCTCAGTAGCACTATAGGGCTGTTGGTCATCGGCTGTTGAAAATGACTCTGTAGAAAATCATTACAAATCTCCTATGAAGAACAGGCAGTGTGCTGTCTCCAAACCCATTATTCGAAGGTTGTTGACATATAATTAATATTACTGCACCTGAGTGGTTATTTTCGTGGAATAATTTAGCAGCCGCTTGTTATTCAAAATCTGCCTCTTCATTTCAATGCATATTGGCATACATCAAGCGCCCAAACTTCCAAAATTGTTTCTGCGCATAATATAATTTCAAAATAAGAACGTCTGAAAACCAATGAAATAATCGATTTAAAATGATTTGCCACCGAAACACCTCCTGCATGACAAAAATTATAAAATTACCATCTTTCAGTAACTATTTCCTCATTACGAACTAAATTGCTACAAAGCTGTGGTGTAAATCTTAATTCTTAGTGTATGCGCGCCAAGCCAAGAAACCTCGCTATTGCGCATCTTTCCAAATGCAACATAACAAAAACAAGTCAACCAGTCAACATGTCGGTCGTTCCTGAACATTAAAGTTAAGTATATCTTAGTTTAACCAGACCACTGAGCTGATTAACAGCTCTCCGAGGGCTGGCCCGAAGGATTAGATTTATTTGACGTGGTTAAGAACCAACTGGTTACCTAGCAACGGGAACTACAGTTTATTGTGGAATCCGAACCACATTATGACGAGAAATGAATTTCTATCAACAGAAATAAATTCCTCTTAATTCTTCACTGGCCAGTCGGAGAGTCAAACGCTGGGCCAACAGTGTGCTAGCCGAGAGCTCTACCCACCCCTCCAATGAAAAACTCATGAACATCAACATTAAGAACACGAGTTGAGAGAGGGTGGAAGTGGCTATATCCGAGCTAAATAGGGCCCCATGGTGATGATGATGATGATGATGATGATGATAATGAGCAACAGTAGCGGTCGTAGCAGAAGTGCCAGTATCCCTCTGAACGACATTTATAGCAGCTCTGCAGGAAAATATTTTGGTGAAATTTGATGCAATTTTACCTGTATTCCCGAAGTTTACACTTTGAAGACTGATGTTGCAGACCCTGTGAC
>NC_089751.1:2091679-2129179 GCF_040412425.1 Macrobrachium rosenbergii
CAACAAAACATCAGCCCCTTTTCACACACACACAAACACACGCAGTGCCAAATACCTTTATTTTGTTTATACCTGTGATTCTTGATTACCAGCACTTGTCCCTTCATATCTAACTCAGCTAATAATCATTATTTTGCTCTCCTCATTTCATTCTTTGCAAAATGTCAGACATATTTACTCTTTTCATCAAGTCTTTGTCTCACATTCTTTCCAAGTGACCAAACCATGTTAGAAAACAGATCCACTTTCACACTTTTGGCAAACTTTTTGTTACCATATCTTTATATCTCAACATTTCTAACCACTCTCATCATTCTTTTTCCACCTATAGCGTACAAACCAGTAATCTCTATTGTAACAGCCTTTTCCTTTCATTCCTCTAATTTGTAATCAACATCTACGCGTCATTTCTATGGAGAGAGTTGAGTCAACGATCTTTTTAAGATTTCCTAACTTGGTTTCCATGGACTCACTTTTCTTTTCACACTGTTCGCATTGTGCCAAACTTTTTCTTACTTCATTTGTTCTGTGGCCCGATTATTCGTTTAGCATACCATAACCAGGTACTTTCACTCACAAATATCTGCATAGACCTTCAATACCTTTCTCTAACATCCATACTGATATTCGGGTCTCCAGTTCAAAAGTTCCTTATATCTACACTATCTTACTCGTGCTATGGGTAACGTTCCTTCTGATGAACATTCTCGAAAACATTTATCAGCCATTGCAGCTTCTCCTCATGACCAACAATGAGTGCCGTTTCAGCGCCAAAATTCAGCCATGACAAACTCCATTCACTATTCGGCAACGTTGCACCTTCTCCCGTTTCTGTCTGATAAGAAGCATCGCTCAGTCAGTCGTTGAAAGTATCTGAACAGCGAATGAGACACATTACACCAATATAATGCCAGCTTATATATTGAACCATTCACTTTCCCGTCTACATATACTAACTCAAGGTAATTTCTTTTTTAATGTATACATGTATATGTATATATATATAAATATACATATATATGTGTGTGTCTGTCTGCGCGCGCGCATGTGTATATATATATAGAGAGAGAGAGGGAGAGCGAACATGTGAGTTGGGTGTTTGTTTGTTGATGTCTTTCGGCCGCGATTAGTTACGTGAAGTGTTTCCCACTCAAGAGCAGCACTAATCACTCCGTGTGTTCTTTCTCTCTCTCTCTTTCTCTCTCTCTGTATCGTGAGCCCTCTCCCTTTGATCACTCAGCTGATGTGATGAAGGGATTCAAGGGTCTCAGAGTTGATAAAGAAGTCTTATCGTAAAGTATCGATGTAAACAACACTTGATGAACGTCAGTAACGTTAATTTTATTATAACAAGTAAATGAGATTTATTTTAGCTTCGTTTGTGATGTAAACACATGCAAGAACCATATAGAAACTCTGTACAATCTTCTGTGTCGATTCTGGATAACGCAAAAAAGAGAGAGTTTGATATATCACGGGAAAGTCAATGTTTTCTTTATGTCGCGATGGAAATCATCTCGTTTTCTAAGTAAATATATGTCTGAGTTTTTCTACATTACTTTCTTGTTGATGATATTCAAATATTTTACTCCTCTTTATTGTCCGCATAACGTATTTCCACTTGACTTATCCCACTCTGGCTAAGTATAGCGAAAAAACCCTGCTAAGGCAAGTATAATTTGTCCATGCAGATATAATTTCGGAATCTACTCACAACGGATGAGTTCACTCATCTCGTGGTATTTCCGCCTGGTATACGAGTTCCATCAACAAACCAGAACCAATTTTATTTTCTTTTTTATTAGGTCGCCAAAGAGTCTGATGTATTTCGTTATGTTTCGTGGAACAAGCAGTACCAGGCTTCTTGCATACGCGAGAGAGAGAGAGAGAGAGAGATTTAAACGAAAAACGCAAAAAAAAGGATATGTAATCTCACAATAAAGACAATTTCCTCTTGATGTCATGATGAAAAGCCTCTGATACCGATGCTACAATCTACCTTCTCATCTCATCAACATCATATCCCTTTCTCCATCCGGATTCACATCTAGCCTCCTCCCCCCCAACTCTTTCTACGCCTCCCCCATTCCCTCACTCTTCTTCCAGCAGCGACAACTTTCCTCTCCTTCTTCCCTTCTGGTCCAGACCCCCTCTCTCCTCTCTGTACCAATACCAATACTCCCTCTCCTCTCCAAGTCCTGTCCTAGCTCCTATATGAACATTCCCCTTATTGCAGCAGACGTTATCTCGTTCAAAAGCTTGTTCTCTCGCCATCATTTTCAAATTTGTCATTGCCAACCTTATCTTACGCATCAATCTTCCACTCCAAAGGTTGCAAGACGAGCGGGATTTTTTTGTTTTTACTTTACCCCTTTTTTTTATGGCTAACACATGCATCCTTTTCCTCTTGCAATTTTAGATGTGTTCAAAGAAACGAAGATGAGTGTGCAAGCAGTAATTAGTTCATACGAAGGTAACGCAGGAAAAGCCATAGGTAAAAATAATGTGAGCTCATAATTTCTTGGACATTCAAATTACTCATGAAAGGCACATAATTCTTTTCCTGAAATTGTTTAACGAAATAACCTGCGATTTTTTTAAGGTTTGAAGTTTTACCTTTTAAAGTTTGTTTATTTACGAACACCATTAGAGTATATTTGCTGTGATTATTACTCAGAAGTTTCAGAATTTAGCAAACAAAATTTTTTGAAATGTTTTTGCCCCTGAACTAATGCTTGCAGCGATTCATATCGGTGTGAGACAGAACTGAAGTTAATACATGAAAAATCGAGCAACAGGAAACTGGTATATTAAGAAATGAAGAAGGAAATAAATATATTTTCTTTTCGATTACCATCAATAACTACTACTAATAACAAACAATTACTCCTACTATTTTCTTAGATGCATTTTAATTTAAAGATTTATACAGACTATGCTTTCAAGGAGTTGTTGAAGATACTACATTCCCCGTATACTGGAGTAAAAGACATCCCTGGCTTTATAAGTTTTTCTTTAGACATTAAATGGGCAGGTCACCTAACAGTTTTGACCTCTGCCTTCTGGTAACAAGTTTACATTTTTCACCATAAATTATGCAAATACCGGGAGCGACTTCTCAAAGCTTGCTTTCGTTGCTGAAGAACGTTATCTCTGAAACCCTGCAGTCAAGTGATGCACCTCTTGATCCGTTTGCAATTCCCTGTTACAGTCCTCGTTTTTTCCCACTCTTTAGATGGGATTTGTGCCTAACAATTTGAATATCAGCCATCACAATCTCCAGATTTTACTCAGTGGCCCAAGATATGTCGCTTTCTTGTTCCGCATTCTTCTCTTCTTGCACTGTCCATGTAAATAATACCTTTTTAGGGGATACCTGGCTTCCTGCAACGAGCATTTACAATCAGTGGCCTCAGTTGTGGATATCCTCTATGTCGTATTAGACCGAGCAGCTGGTTTCTTTTAAAACTGATCATGGTGTTTAAGAATGTCTTGTCTTGTCTAACATTTGCAATCTAGAACAAATCATTAAACACATTCAGTAAGTTCTTTGATAATGCTGACAAAACACTTGACCTTTTCTTTAATAATGTTCTAATCACTTTCTATTCTTCTGTGAAACCGCGTCTATTGTACTTTGACAAAGATCAGCAGGGGTCCACTTTTGGGTTCTTTTCAGACCTCTCCATCCAACCACTGGTTTGACCTTGCTGGCTCTGGCTATACCGGCTGGAGAGACGCAAATATCCAGTACAACTAGAATCTTCCCTTGACCTAACTTTTACTGTTATGCAAATTAATTGCTAAACTAAACTTTTTAAAGCTCAGAATACTTCTATAAAAATGAAAATGTCATTAACCGTGTAATAGGTACCACGCCTCTTTATTTAAAACTATCACCAAATAAGCCTCCGTCCCTCTTCCAATTAAATTAAATTCATATTTCTTCGTATTTCTTGCACTTGAATCTTAAGGCTTTATAGTGACAAGCGTATCCAAAAGAGCGCGAAAAATTCGAGAAAGTGGAAGAGGGCATTGTGGCTATTACAATTGCATATGTATCTGGTAAAAAGTAACCAGTAGATTCTACATATATATTTCAGCCTAAAAAAAGCAATAAAAATAGATTGTCCACTTGGCTACGATGGTGAGGATGGGTCTATTCCTGCTCTAATAAATATATCTGAAAACGACTTTAGCCTTCCCCTGGTCAGATCGACAATGGTACCTCGTTCTGATTAGCGGCCCCGGTTCGTTTCCCGCTCCCGCACATCAGAATTTCTTCATATTTCTTGCACTTGGATCTTAAGGCTTTGTAGTGACAAGCGTATCCAAAAAAGCGCTAAGAATTCGAAAAGTTAAGAGGGCATTGTGGCTATTACAATTGCATATGTATCTGGTAAAAAGTGACCAGTAGATTCTACATGTATGTATATGTACATGTATATATATACATATACATACACACACATATATATATGTGTGTGTATATATACTATACGTATACATGCATGTATGTGCATGTTTATGTGTATGTATATTTATGTATGTATGCTTAGCTGACACATCACTTATTAAATTTTTAAAATCAATATGACTTAGAATGTTCCACACCTTTAATATTAAGTACTACCTTTCAAGCCTAAGATAAAATGTAACTAGAATTCATATGTTTAAGTTTAAAATTCATCTCCAAGAATAAGACCTTTTCTGTATCCGAAAGTGTCCTACTCAAAAAATTGAATTTAACCCCATTTCGATCTATTTTGTGGTCAAGGCTTATACCTAGTTTTTTTTTTCTAGTGTTTCTCAGTACGTGCCGAGAGTTTAGTCTGAAGAAGACAAACATCAAGAAAAAAAAAAAGACTGAAGTAGACTTGCGAATTTTTAATTTTTGCAGCGAATTTGGTGTCACCCCAAAAATTTATCAAATTTAAAGTTTTCTCTTGTTCCCTTTCAAGAACTAGCGATATAGATCTTGGTTAATTCATCTCCTGGAACAGGAGGTTTAATCGAAAAGTTAAATATCCAACTCTCAGATTTTAAACAGAATATGTTTTATCTCTATTGAAGATATCTGACAACTAAACTCTCTACACATAATGAGAAAAAGTTTCGAGTTGTTTTAAATACTCATAACAGAAAACTCAGAAAGCTGGGTATAGATTTTGAACACAAATAGTCATTTTTAATCTTTCGTGTAGAGCACTGTGAGACACTCGAAAGGAGGTCTCATCCTTGGAGCTGGGTTTTGGACTCAGACTTTGAAAGGCCAATTATGTAGAATTTTATCGCAGTTTTGAAAGGTTGTGCTACATGTTAAAGGAGTGCAACATTCTAATTCCTACTTATTTTATGAATATATATATATATGTGTGTGTGTGTGTGTGTGTGTGTGTGTGTGTGTGTGTAGGTCCATAGACCCATACACTATCTGTTAGAACTCCTAAATATATATATATATATATATATATATATATATATATATATATATATATATATATGTGTGTGTGTGTGTGTGTGTGTGTGTGCATGTGTGTACGTGTGTGTGCGTATGTGTGTGCGTGTACGTAAGTACTTATATCTGTATATACATAATTTATTATTTGGGGGTTTGCTCCTGAGATGCTTAAGGGCTTGTGTGCCAACAAGATCTGGAATTTCTTTGTGTATGCTTAAGCATGCACTAGAGGATGCAAGACTGACCGGACTGAAGTGGTTGAGATGAATTTTTGGAATAGTATTTGGGGTGTAGGAACGACTGATAAGGTTCAGAATGTAGAAAGATATGCAAAAGTCATCAGCTAGGAATACAAGATGTAAACTGTGTAAACTACTATAGAATTTTCTCCTTGGTCGATTCGCTATCGATTCAGCCTTTAAAAATCTTAAAGTCTATACCTGGCAATGACTAAGCTCGTATTTTTTTTTAACTTATCCCTACTAGAGAAAAAGGTTGTAATGCATTTATATATATATATATATATATATATATATATATATATATATATATATATATATATATACAAAACTTTACACCTTTTGGCTCAATACCCATCTCCACGACGGCTGCTACCTACCTCAGTGGATTAACCTCCATGTAATTAGTCCCCAGTTTGATCCACCCATTTGATATTTCAACAATCCGGCCATTTGTTCTCAGGACCACGGCCCTCTCCCTGGGATCGATTCTGAATCTTTCATCTGTGGCGCCAACCTGGAACCACTGATCCTCGAGAGCCGTATAGCTAGATGGATATACAGATAGATAACAACGTTAAAGTGAGTATTAGAAAGATTTTTACTGTGTGAGTGAAGTTGCCAATAGGATATTTAACGTACCTAATGTCAAGTGACACATTTTCTATCACCAATAATAATAATAATAATAATAATAATAATAATAATAATAATATAATAATAATAATAAATAATATGTAAAATACAAGACGGTTTAAAAATTGTAGAAGACCATTTAAAGGAGTCTATTATTTCCATATTTAAAAACAAACTGCTTTTGACTTTGAGATTTTTAGGTTCAAGGAAAGAAGGAATCATATAAATGTGAAAAAAATAGTGAAGAATTAAGAAATGGAAAATTTTGATAACTTAACAATGAAATGATTAAGCATAATAAATATGAACAGGGGTACGCACTTGCCATAAGCATCCAAACAGAGAGAGTGAAGTCTGCAGCTGGTGTTGAGTAAGACATCGAACCAACATACACTTCAAACTTCAAAGGAAAAATTCACAGAGAGAGAGAGAGAGAGAGAGAGAGAGAGAGAGAGAGCTCGTGTGTGACAAGAGGTGGCTATCTCCCTATCGCATCCGCAAGCGGCTATTCAGCGGCGATGAAAATTTGCTGCACGTCTGATTAAACGGACGACATCAAAGACGATGTCACAATGTGTACATACTCCGCACCACTGAGAGAGAGAGAGAGAGAGAGAGAGAGAGAGAGAGAGAGAGAGAGAGAGAGAGAGAGAGAGAGAGAGAGAGAGAGAGGGCTTGTGGGAGAGATTGCGTTCCAGTCCAGTTTGCGACAGCGACCAGAAATACAAGAATTCTTTTTTTAATGACCATTAAACGAGTGACAGAATATTTTATTTTCAGCGGATAAAAAATCCGAAATAGCACAAACTTTCAAATGCACGTACTCATGACCCTGAAAAAATATTTTCATTTTATTGGAGGAATTTAGCCTTAGTTTTCTTTAATAACTGTGTTCTTCTGTGGTATCCGCAGTCGTTATTAATGTGTTAAATGGTCCATCCTAGACATTAATCTATCAGGTAAAATTTCCCTGAAAGATATTTGGATGAATAATTATAAGACTCCCCTTTTTCCTTTATTACAATGCAAAAATTGACGTTTGACTCAAGACATACACTTACAGAATACCTTAATCTTAATATCATCTCCTTCGGTCGGGTTTCTCCCGTTAATACTTCCTCTTAAACATATTCCTTTTTTATGAGTAGAATTCTAACTGATACTTTCCACGTCACTGTTTGACGTTTCAGTCATTGCATCTCCCTTCCGTGTTCCTCTCTCTCTCTCTCTCTCTCTCTCTCTCTCTCTCTCTCTCTCTCTCTCTCTATACAGTCTTTCGTCGATACCCTGTGACAGATATTCTGAAAACGTTAGTCCAGAGAACTCCCACGTTGCAGTGATGTCGTTTCATCGCCAAAACGACATCGCAGAGGAATGTTTTGATAACTATAACCATATTCTTTTAAGTCAGCTTTTTTCTTTTAACATTTGGAGAACCATTTGCCCTCTTGTCGCAGTATCCGTACGAAAAACCGCTTCAAATGTTTCCTTGTGTGGTCCTTTAAGAAAATCATTTCTCCAGTCACTGACCCCCAGAAACTGAGTGATGTAATTTTTTTATCAGACACTTTGTAATATATAGTTATCAAGCGTACAGTTTGATTTTGTTAATTCACGTGACATAAGTAATTTGCAATGTAGAGATTTCCTTTATTCTTAGGAACTCCCAGGTAAAATTATATTGTTAAATGCTGCAATACTTCATTCGAACCTCTGAACAACCCTTCTGCACTGGTTTGTTGGTATTTCATTGTCTGCAGCTTTTGTATCCTATTATATTCTATAAATTTTCTGTATTATTTCTTTTTATCCTAATCAGTCTTCTCTTGAAGCCCATTTAGTGATACTTCTAATTTATATAAAATAAAATGTTTGTTGACAAGTTTTGCAAGTGCATAGAGATATTAGACAGTAGGTTACCAAAAACTTTTATGCGTCTAGATAGCCATACTCATGAAGGTAATGATAAAATTATTATGTGCTTAAAAATATAAACAAGAGGTAACTCCAGGAGTTTAAACTAGAGTTAAATCTTAAGCTGGATCAGTTACTTACAAAGTTCTGCATGGATTTTCTCTGCTTATAGGGTATGATGGCTAACTATAAAAATTATATTCCTGTAGAAACTCATTCCATTTAAATTGGGTAAGATACATTCACTCAAACCAAAGTTTATTTTTCATCAGTGCGCCATCTGTAACCAGAGATGGTTGAAAGGTTTCACCTACTAAATTTAAAGCATATTGCATTTAGCTCGAAGCTCCACACTACAAAGAAAAAATTAATGATGGAATCTGATTATAAAATGGATTCTGCTTTCAATGTATTTTCTTTTGTACAAAAATATTCTGTTCATAACTGACATGGGCCAGACAAGTAGAGAAAGATCAGCGAAGAGAGGCGATGATAAATAACTATGATGGCTGATGCAATATCTGAGACAAATCTGAAAGAATTGTCAAATTTAAATGACAAGATAACCATATGGGTACCTTTCTAAGATTTCTTCAAGGATCACTTCACGCTTAGAGCACTAACACCTTAACTGAGGTCGGTGCCTGGCAACCAGTAAACTTTGTTGCTCGCCTTTGCCAAAGAAATTTCATTTATTAAGTATCCTTTGGTTTATTTTCCACTGTAACTTTTGTCCATCGTAATGCTGACATAGTATTCAAAAGCCAAGTTTTCACAAGAAAACAATTTCTTTAAAAAAATCGTGGGAAGACTAGATCTTTAACAATCAACGAATCATTCGCCATATTACTTAGCCTTTCAGCAAAGGTATGCAGTGTTTGCCTGCTTTATTTTCACTACTTAAACCATTTATTGGCATCGAAAACGCATTCTGAAAAAAATGAAAAATTCATTTTTTATGGTTTCCAGCTTTGGGATAGAGCAATTATCTTTCAGGGTCTCCGTTCTCACCGTGTATAGCATTCTACAGTATATCGAAAAGGAACCTTTTCTCTGTATGTTTGACTGTGTGTTTCAACATGGAGTTTCTCCCAAAGTTTGTAACCCATCGCGGAAACAGCACTATTTTACTTCGATTCCCAGCGCAGAACCGTTGTCTCGGTGAACCTTTGAGTTTTTCCGAATTAACAGCCAAAGTGACACTGCAAAAATTGTTAAAGGTTGAAATAAACGTACTTCCCTAATAAAGTTTACTTTGTTTGTTTTTTATAACTTGTTCTTCTAGGCATTGATAGCCTGTAGCAGTGAATTACAAAATAATGTTTTTCGTACGGTTATAGCAAAGAAAGCCCAGATTTCATTAAGTTTCCAATGCTCATAAAACTCCTTTTGATTCTTCCTATCTGCAATCATAAGCCACTATCTCTCACATACACACACACACACACACACACACACACACACACATATATATATATATATATATATATATATATATATATATATATATATATATATATATATATATATATATATATATATACTGTATATGTGTGTGTGTGTGAATGTTTGGACTCTATAGAAATCTGAATCTCTCGACAGAAGCAGACAAAATTTGGCACACAGCTTCTATATGACCCCGGGAAGGTTTTTACCTCAAAATCAAACCCCTACCCCGGTGACAGACATCAAACACAGACAAATTTAATTAAACTTTCGTTTTTACCGGTGCTGTTCACCTTTTAATCAGTAATGTTATGGGAATCACCTGTAGCTTGGGTGGAAAACAGCCACCTTTTCTGTTGGTGACGTCATTAAAATCCTAGCACTGCAAACCCATAATCAGTTTAGTATATCCAAAAAATTAACAGAGGTGTTTGACCGTATAAGAATTACTTTCATTCAGTAATAAAGCAATGTAATTCAAAATATATCTTCTACCATTAGACCAATCAGTCCTTACAATCCTCGTCACGGAAAAAGTAGTAATAGACTAAATGCTTCTGTGAAGGACATACTCCCCATTAAAAAATTACTCGCGCCAAAATTACCACATTCTTTTCAGAGTTCATTTTAAACCAAACGTATCTTAATCATACCTTGCCAATAAAATCATAGGCGTAACTGCAGGGGGAGGAGGCACAGGGGGCATGTGCCTCCCATTTGAAACTGGTGCCCCCCCCAGGTGTCCCCCCATTTTGAGTTCATGAAGCTTATAGTAAAAGCCTAAGCTTAATTTTCATATTATTATTATTATTATTATTATTATTATTATTATTATTATTATTATTATTATTATTATTATTAAAGCTTTATACATCAAATAGTGTGGCATCACTACCTTATGTATAATGCGAGTGAGTTATGAATTACATCAATTTGCTGTTTCCCAAGCCGAAGCTATTTTGGGTTCATTGTTTATGTCCGCACTGCTACAACGGTAGTTTGCACGTGGGGTAACTGTCATTGCTTCAGTAACAACTGATTTTACTACCACAGCCCAGTTAGAAAGACAAATTGCTGTTTATCACAGATACGGCAGTAAACAAAAGGTGGCGAACAGGAAGTCTTGCAATTACTACCGGCCACCGCATAACCAAGTGAAGGGTAAAATATTAAAAGTTTCGTGGAAGCGAATACAGAAGGACATAAAAAAGTTCGTAGAAGTGAATTTACAGAACGACCTTTTAGTATATAAACATATTGCAGATTCCAAAGGTAGGAAAATGTGTCATATACAGTATATTTGTGTGTGGATGCGTACGATGGGAATGTGACTGGGGAGGGATTTGATGTTATTTATATTTACAATGCCTAGTTACTTAGGGGGTGGTTAATTATGTACATTATATTTACATAATGCAATTCCATTGTGAAACTGCATTATTACATACGTTTTACATTGTTTGTTGTTCTTATGGGTCTAATAAATTTATTGATTTCTTCTGAAGCATTTGGTTGGGGATTGTTATGGGGTGACCTTGACCTTGTGTTCTTCACCTTAGGCAGTTGGTGGGGAGGCCTTGCTCTAACTCCTTCCATCTGGACGTTCAGCCTCGGCTTGGCTGTTATACAGTATATACAGCCTTTGTTATTGTTAGATACCGACATGTGTTGCTTTTGCATTTTATTCTGGTGTTGTCTATCAGTTCTTGCAATGCTGGTTCCTTGTTGTGTTTGTCTGTTTGTCTGACGTTTTCATATTTTCTCACTTCTACATTCAGTCTTTTTTCAAAATTCTGGATAAGGAAAACCGATCTGCGTGTGGTCATAATCCACATTGGTATTCATCTCCTTGGTCATAGATCCACCAGCTGTTGGCTTTCACTTCCCCAGGGCATAAACCTCATTGGTATTTCTTCCTCGGCTTTTGTCGAGGATGTTCATTCAGAAGGCTATAGTGGTATGCAATAGTAAAGTATTAAAGAATTAATGGTGATTACGAAATATATAGCTGTATATACATATGCATGCAAGTGTAATAATAACATGGGCTTTCGCATGTTCCCAAACATACTTCTTCATATATGCAATGAAATATTAAAATAGTCAAGATTAACTAAGCAGAAGCGAAAAGTCAAACTTAAAATGAACATTCAGTAGTTATAAGGTAATTCAGAGGTTGATTTGCTATGGATAGTAGCCTAACAAGTATAAATTTTGTGACTATCGATTCCATATCCTCAACGATCTCCGGTCAGTATAGTTTATATCGTCGTGATTATCTTGTTCAGTAGTTAGGGGAAGTCCTACTCGGTCAGCATCGGCGCCCGAAGCATGACTTTTTTCTTTGACTTTTTTACCTGGATTCGTCAACAACTCTTTACCATATTTCTACGGACTCGCCTTAACGCATAAGAAAGGCATTCTCTGACTCCCAGTTTTATGGAATTAAGTCTCGTTCATTTTTACTCTACCAGAAACTTAGCAGGTTTGCTGACACATTTCCTAGGTAGTTTATAAAACACGCAGAGGACTCATTTCAGAAATTCTATGAATTAAATATTACGGTGAACGACATAACGCTCATAAGCCAGGACGCGGAATCATTATTCACAAAGGTTCCTGTAAACGACATCCTGAACTTCATAAGGGAAAAAATCAACTCCTTGCGAAGACCTATTTCCTCTGGGCAGCGAAAAAAAAAAGTTAAATTAAACAAGCTCCGTGTAACCAATAATATGCCTTCTTTTAACTGAAAGGTTTACAGAGATTTTGTGGGATAGGCAGCCTGCTATTCCTCAATAAGCCAATGTCTGCATGTACTTTAATGACTCAGTCCCAAAGTGGTTTTGGTGCGACACGTTGATGACATTTTCACGTTCTGGAATAATAGTTGAGAAGATTTTGATATCTATTTGCAGCAAAATGCATTCACTTCTAGCATTACGTTCAAAGCTGAGTGAGAAAAGGACAGGAACTAGCCTTCTTAGATATATCAATAGGGAATCATTCAAGTACAGTTTTAACGTCTATAGAAGACGAGCGTTCTCTATTTCCAGCATTCATTTCCAAACTATCATGACATTGCAATATCAATGAAGACTTACGCATCAGTGTAATTTTTTCTCGGAGGACCAGGAACCTGTTCTGACGGTTACATAGACAAAGGAGTCGATTTCATCTGTAAACAACTCAACCAGCTGCCCCACTACGACGGCGGAAAAGCCATCAACCAAGCCAGTAAGACAGATCTCTCTCCAAACCAATGGGCATAACAAAATAAGGTATATACCAGCAAAATAAAACTCCCCTGCGTAGAGGCATTAAGAACATGTCTATAGACATCGAACTTGACTACCCTTCTGCTTTCATATCGAAGAATCATAGAGAATGCTCTTATTAATGTCCCTCAGAATAAAAGAGAATTATGCCTATACAGCAGAGTTGATATCAACTTACACCTTTCTTGATGGGTCAGTGGTCAAAAGTCACTGTACATCACCCATGGTCAAAAGTACAACATTGTTTCTAAATAAAGCAACGTTTCTAATACCACTGGTAACGAATCACTTATCAGTTATAATTCTTCTGGTTGTAAGCTATTCGTGAGGTATAGTGAATTAGACAATAAGCGATATTTGTGTGAGCATAATGTAGTGAACTGGATATTTTATGATATTTGTGGCATAATGTTTGTGAATATAAGAAAAACCCCTCGGTGTTTAAGACAAATTCGACAAATTCATAATTAGCCACGCGTTACAAATTCACCAATCAGCTATCACGGTGAAGATGGGTTGATACCGATTCTAAGTACAAAAGCTGAGTTCGACAGGCATGTACAGCAGAGTCGATGCCAACTTATACTTCTCTTGAGAACTGTTGACGAAACATTTATTATTAATCATAATTCCTCTTGGATGTAAGTTGTAATTCCCGAGGCTTAGTGAGCTGGATATTAAAGTATATTGGTGGCTTAATATATATCTATCTGTCAAAATATATATATATATATATATATATATATATATATATATATATATATATATATATATATATATATATATATAATCCACATGATCATATTTTTCAGAGCTCCACCTACCACATACACACACACACACACACACACACACACACACACACACACACACACACACATATATATATATATATATATATATATATATATATATATATATATATATATATATATATATATATATATATATATATATATATATATATATATATATATATATATATATATATATATATATATATATATATATATATTATTATGTGTGTGTGTGTGTATAATCCTGATAATAGTTTTCATAGCTCCACCTAATACTATCGAAACAGGATTCGAATATCAGGCGATGATCGAACAATATGATCTGGTTTCAGTAAATTCATTGACCACTGTTCGAATTAGCTGCGACAGATATAAATGATTTATTTAATGCCACTTTGTCCTCCTACCTTCTCAATTTCCCCAAAATTTTGAGATATATTTATCACTGCAAGCCTTGAATCCATATGGCAAATCGCTGAAGGTGGCCTTTTACCGTAGCTGATTACGAACCTGCGCACCTTTATTATTAATAATAATAAATTTAATTATAAAAATTACCTTGCATTCATCGGGCGAGTTGATAAGCTCACCATTGAAACACCGTAACAAAAGTGTTCTATACTGTTGTTGTCTGTGACCATGTCATTGTGACGCCATGTTGCATTAACTAATAATATAATGATAATAACATCCTTTGTTTCAGCTCCGGGCCATATACGATGAACGATAAGATGAACACAATACAGTATACTAAATTAAGTACGCTAGTAAAAAGTAATAAGCACAAGCACTGCTGAAAACGACAGCAACAACTATAATAATAATAATAATAATAATAATAATAATAATAATAATAATAATAATAATAATAATAATTCCAGATAAAGACCAAACACCGATACATAATTCAGGTAGTTTTCTAAAAAGGAGTAAATGGCAAATCTCCATAATATAATAATAATAATAATAATAATAATAATAATAATAATAATAATAATTTTCAGATGGGCTAACTAATACATAATTGGGGTAGTTCGCTAAAAAGGAAGAGTGCCCGGCAACTCTCAATATAATAATAATAATAATAATAAATAATAATAATAATAATAATAATAATAATAATAATAATAATTTCTGTCGATTTTCTTATCATCGCCTTAAACTTCTTCGGTGGCGAAAGGGCGATCAAGTGACGTCACACAAACAGGCAGTTGCAGGGGTCGTTGGCTGTTATCCTCAAGAAAAGCATGTTTCAGTGTTGTTGAGTCTCCAGCTTGGTAAAACAGGTTTCATTGACACTAACTCGACTTTCGGGTTCATTTGCGTTTGGGATCTCGGCCTTGCTGTACCAAGGGATCGTTGGTTTCACTTTGTTTGGTTTCATGTGCAGTCCTCCACAGGGATGGTTCCTTCTCTGACGGGTCCTTGTACGTTTTCAAAGTAAGGTGCTCTCATATTTCATAATTTTCTCGTCAGTGTCGTAGCTCCTGCAGAATAGGAGAGTTGTTCTTTTTTTTTTAATTTGCTTTCTTGTATGATCTTCACTTCAGGCGGTATTTTGTATAGTCTTAGTGCGCAGTGTACAAATGCTCTCTAGCCTGACTTGCACTTTGTTCTAGGTTCAAATCACTTAATTGATTCACTTGTATGTCTTCTGTTTACAAAATTCATTTGAGGTCTAGAGAAGCTTGAGCAGTTTCTCAGATATGTGGTATTGTGAATAGACTTTGCAAGATTTTAAGCGTGATGGCGTGCTTCAAGGTTTGTTGGGTTGGCGAGTGGATACTGTTGCCAGTTTTGCGTTTTATATTTCCACAAATATTTAGATTGTGGTACTTGAGTTATGACATACAGTTGTTGTATGAAAGTTTTCCGTTTGTGGGTTTTGTATCTTCAAATATTGGTATTTTAGATTCTTTGTTGTAAATTCCTACAATAACTGTTCAAAATGTTTATGTATTGTTGTAGATTGCCTTTCAACATATTTAAGACTGTTTCGAAGCTTATTTATTACTAAGCTGAACTAGATTGCTATGAGTGGTAATTCTATGCAGTTTCGAAGCTTTATTACTAAGTTGAACTAGATTGCTTTGAGTGGTAATTCTATGCACTTTGAACCATACTAGCAATCTTATGCAGTGCTACGGATATTTTCATTTTTACTTTATACTGCAATAGAGCAAGTCTTACGATGAAATAGGATTTAAAGTTTCTTGACGATTAGAGAGGCCTAACTCGACTACCATAGCCTTCCTAATATGGGGTATATTAAGTTGGGTAATTCTAAGCCGGCTGTCCGCGGTGAGCTAGACTATGGCAATTGACGTTTTTCTATGTTATTTTACTTGCTTTACAAGAATTTAAAGTAATATTTTGTCGGCCGGCTGTAACTAAGCTGTCATTGACCTTTGAAGACTACGCGACTTGAATTGCCTAATGCAGGTTAGGTCTAAGCAGCAATCCGCGGCAAGCCCCCCACCCCTCCATAGCTAATACGGCAAAATTGTAACCAGTAAACACCCCTAAAAATACCAACATAACGTACCCTAGAGGTGTTTGCTGGTTACAATTTTGCCGTATTAGCTATGGAGGTGGGGGGGCGGGCTTGCCGCGGAATGCCGGCTTAGACCTACCCTGCGTTAGGTAATTCAAGTCGTGTAGTCTTCAAAGGTCAATCAGTTTAGTTACAACCGGGCGACAAAATATTACTTTAAATTCTTGTAAAGCAAGTAAAATAACATAGAAAAACGCCAATTGCCGCAGTCTAGCTCACCGCGGACAGCCGGCTTAGAATTACCTTAAGTTGATTTAAACTTAATTATTGTAGGCTTATGTGGCAATAAACTAGTAATAACGCTTATCAGTATTTATAAAGCCTTGCTTGCTGCTCAGTGTCTTAATATTTTAACTTAACAGATGGCCCAGCTGATTGTAGCCAATAGTCAGCCTTTGGTTCTTTCCACTTGCTAGAACATTTTGGGCTTTAAAATATTATATATATATATATATATATATATATATATATATATATATATATATATAATATATAATATATATTTTTTTTTTTCCAGGTGTGTCGTTAAATAAGCGTGCCACAATGAGGTATTGAATTCTTGGAAGTACCAATATCTTATGACGAGAACAGGATTAATGGGTGAGTAAGTATTTCATGTTTTTTTAGTTGAGTGACTTGAGCAACCCCCAAACATTTTTTTTGCTTAGTTTTTTCCAGAATCAAAACTCGTATGTCATTTTAAGTTCAGGCTTTGTTTTAATGCATTTGGTATATTTTTTCAGATTCAAAACCTTAGTTTTGAGAATTTTGATAACTTATTTTTTTTTAAATTGCAGAGGTTAAAATTTAACTTTTCCAGCTTTGAACATTTCAAGAAATTTTAGGATTTGTTTCGGCTTCAGAACTTTATTTTAAAGTATTTAATTTTTATTTTTGATTATTAGTTTAGTTATATTTTAGCATCAAAAGTTAGTTTAATGTGTGGGGGAAGTTTGTTAGTTTAATGTGTGGGGGAAGTTTGTTTGTTTAATGTGTGAGGGAAGTTTGTTAGTTTAATGTGTGGGGGAAGTTTGTTAGTTTAATGTGTGGGGGAAGTTTGTTAGTTTAATGTGTGGGGAAGTTTGTTAGTTTAATGTGTGGAAGGTAATTTTTGCCAGTGTAGAGTAAATCCAGTATTTTTTTTAATTTAGTGGATTTAAACTTGTTTATATTTATTTAAACTTGTGCATTATGTGGTTTGATCTTGTAATTTCAGCTAGTTTTGGTTTTTAGAATTGTAAAGTTTAAGTCGATTTTGGAATCTTGAAATTTTTTTACACAATTTTTAAAGCTCTTGAGTAATTACTCAGCTACATAAGTTGAGTTTTGCGTATAAGTTGAGTTTTGCGTATAAGTTGAGTTTTGCATATAAGTTGAGTTTTGCGTACAAGTTGAGCTGTGTGCTTAAATTTAAATTGAGCTTTGCGCCTAAATTTAAATTGAGCGTTGCGCCTAAATTTAAATTGAGCTTTGTGCCTAAATTTAAATTGAGCTTTGTGCCTAAATTTAAATTGAGCTTTGTGCCTAAATTTAAATTGAGCTTTGCGCCTAAATTTAAATTGAGCTTTTACCAAATTTAAATTGAGCTTTGCCCTAAATTTAAATTGAGCTTTGCACCTAAATTTAAATTGAGCTTTGCTCCTAAATTTGAATTGAGTTTTAACCCCTAAATTTAAATTGAGCTTTACCTAAATTTAAATTGAGCTTTGAAATTTAAATTGAGCTTATAAATTTAAATTGAGCTTTGTGCCTAAATTTAAATTGAGCTTTGCGCCTAAATTTAAATTGAGCTTTGCGCCTAAATTTAAATTGAGCTTTGCGCCTAAATTTAAATTGAGCTTTGCGCCTAAATTTAAATTGAGCTTTGCGCCTAAATGTAAATTGAGCTTTGCGCCTAAATGTAAATTGAGCTTTGCGCCTAAATGTAAATTGAGCTTTGCGCCTAAATGTAAATTGAGCTTTGCGCCTAAATTTAAACTGAGCTTTGCGCCTAAATTTAAATTTAATTATTCTTTGGCCACTTCCAAAGTCCACCTTTGCCGGGGTGGCGGTGCCACCTGCCAGGCAAAGGTGGACTTTCATGTTGTGCATGGTGACTTGGTCACCATGCACAACAGGAAGTTCAAAGACAAGTATGGTGACTTTGTTACCATGCACAACAGGTATTTCAAACTAATCTACTTCTTACATAGGTCAGAACTGCAAGTTTGATAGTTTTTGTGTACCTAGGACTAAGTTAGATATGGAACTTGAAATACAGGATAGGCTAGAATAGGGTGAAGAACGTGCCAGTTTTATATAGATGGAGGGGTTAGGTTAAAGGTAATAAATGCTCAAGTCTATCTCTTAAGGATGCTGGGAATAGACAGGGGTAAGAAACGCGATAGTCAGACCTAGGGAGGCATTTGTCAGTGAAAGTTATTAATAGCTGAGGGTGTTACAGTGGTTAAACCCTTTGTTTGGTCATGAGATGTAAGTTTGAATGTATAGTGGAGCTGAGAATAGGGTAGGGTAACTGACATACTTGTAACTTAGAATTTCATTCTTACTAGTTTAGTAACTAAGAACTAGACAAGTAATAGGTGGATCTTAATGAATCCACCGCTTCTAAGAGGCCTATGTCTTGGGATGTTAAAGAATTTTTTTGACATTGATGTCGTGAACTTGTCAGGTATTCTAACAGGCTGGGTAATAGTGGAAACTGTTAACGTCGTTCCGTCAATGCGTTCAACACCCCCACCCTCCCCCCTCTTACCCTTCAAGCAAAGCTTTCATGTTAGGAAATACATTTCAGATTGCATTGCATATTTTCATTGGCTCTTACCTTCATCCACCTTTCCTCCAGCGCCAAAGCTTGCTTCAGGAACCCCATTCTTATTCTTATTTACCCAACTTAATTTTTTGCAGCGTGCAGTTTCAATTCCCTTAAGACTGTATACTAAAGGACGAAAGTTGCCAGATAGTAGTTTGCATTGCTTGGCACCTTTCATAGTTGTGTGGCACTAAAGTTAGAGAGGGTTGTTTCAGTGTAAGATTGGTTCCCTATTAAATATATCTTAAAGGATGGCTCTCTCAATTCTGTTGTCTTTTTGGAGTTTGAAGGAACAATGGTAGTAATATATGGGATTGTTAATGTGAAAGTTGATGGCAGTTTGAAGTAACAATACTAATACATGGGATTGTTAATGGGTAAGTTTACTCATACGATATAGTATTAATTATAATAACCTTAGAATAGCTGCTGGGACTAACTGAACACGCTATTTTCACTTTAAGAGGGTAGGTTATGTCATGGAAACTTTTAGTATATTCTAAAATCAAACTACTTTTCTTAATGCACAGGCTCTTGGTGTAGCTGCAGCAAACCATAACATCGACACTTCATACTAATGGAAAGCAACGCTTTTCGATAAGACTGAATACCCTGTGAGGATTCGAAGCATTCTGAATTTGGTTACCCAGACAACAAGAACTCAACTTGCTGACGCTATGCATGTCCTGTGACGGTTCGAAGCGCACTAAATTCTGTTACCCTGACAACGAGAACTAGACTTGTAGACGCTGTGCATATCCTGTGAGGATTAGACGTGTTCTAAATTCGGTTACCTAGAACTTGTAGACGCTGTGCATTCCCTGTAAGGATTCGAAGTGCTCTAAATTCGGTTACACAGACAACTAGATCTTAGTAGATGCTGTGCTCTACCTACTATTCAATTTTATAATCTGACTTTGGATATGTAAGTATTTACATGTATGAAGACCAGCTTAATATATATGAATGTAAACCTTTGTCCATTTCTTTAACACCAACATGTCATGTGATGGGGGTGGACTTTGTAATACTCCTTGAAAGACAGAGAATGTCCTATGAAATCAAGGGAATGGCAGTTACTGATTGGTTAACAGAAGATGGGGAAATTGATATGAGGGGGGAAATTGATATGAGGGGAAATTGATATGAGAGGGGAAATTGATATGAGAGGGGAAATTGATATGAGAAATTGATATGGGGAAATTGATATGAGAGGGGAAATTGATATGAGAGGGGAAATTGATATGAGAGGGGAAATTGATATGAGAGGGGAAATTGATATGAGAGGGGAAATTGATATGAGAGGGGAAATTGATATGAGAGGGGAAATTGATATGGGAAACGAAGTAACTGAAAGAATGGTTTTTGAGGAGATTCTAGTATATTAACCTCGAATTTTGATGTTTACTTGCAATAGTCTCTGCAGATTTAAACTTATATTCAGCGAAGTGATATTATATTTTGATCCCTCTGATAGGAGTAATTAATGTTCAAGATCATTCCTTATGATCTGGAGATAGCATTCTGCTGAGGACACTTGTAAAGGTGACTTGAGCGATAATAGTTGGAAGTGAAAATTCACTTTTGACATAAGACATCGCCAAGAAAATATTTTAAGGATCTTCCGGGGTTGAATTGAGTCCAAATTGCTATGTAAGGGTTATTAGTTTGTAAAAAAGTTAAGCAGGCAGCAAATTTACAGTTGTGATAGTGTAATTTGTCCCGGGAGTGGTTATTGCTTATGCCTATAAATAGAAGTTACTGTGACTGTCGATGGTTACTACAACACAGGCTTTAGCGTTGGGCTTGTATGTATCGGATAAGTGAGGCGATAGAAATGCAGGATTTTTGCATAATGCATTGTTTAATTAGTTGGTGGCCTTGTCTCTGGCTCTAAAGTTTTTGAATGTTTAAATTGCTCAAAGGTTTTCTTTCGTGAGGATGGGGTTGTGCTTCTGGTCCTTAGTTTTGCCAGTCTCTTAGTAATACTTACTTTTAGCATTGCGGGTAAATTGGGTTTGCTTTACAACTGAGAGCGCCAGGACAAAAACTTAAAATCGGTCTTCGTTTTATCCTGGCTACGATCCGCAAACTTCGGATAGCTAAGATTAGTCACCTAATTCTGGCTTAACATCTGGTTTTTTGTTTGTGCACCGCCACGAAACATTCTTCAATATGTTTATACAAAAGGAAAAGCCAAAAAATATCTAAGCACCTTTTTCGTCTTTGAGATTTCCTTCCATAGCCGAGTAACGAATAACTATTGCTGATAACTACTACCAATTATTAACCAGCTAACTACTGAGTTATCCGCCAACTGATTACAGAGTTATCACCGTGTGAAAACATCATCCTAAAATACTTCTGCCTCTTTTTCCTTACTGATTCGCCCAAATGATTGGTGCCAATTTGCAGGATTTTGATATTTTGTCGCCCAAACTATACAATGAATAGTCACCCAAATGATATATTGAATAATGCCCGTATTTGCCCAAATGAACTGCGCCCCTTTTCGGGCGCATTAAGTTATGGTAGACGGTAATAAATCACAGGAGTAGTCTCAGAAAAAAATAAATTTTATGGCAAATTTTTGTGGTAACAATTAGTAGAACAAATTATATTACCTAAACTTTTTGTATAATTTTTTCTGTAAATGTGTGTAAAACAAATACAGAGAACTGAGCAAATCATAAGATTACATCCTAGATAAATATTTATGAAGCAAAAAAATATTGCAGTTATACACTTGATAATTATTGCAAATGAAAGCTGATTCCTTGCGAGGCACCAAAACCAATGACGACAAAATAGAAAACATTCATTTTTGTGGATGAAACCTTTTAAGTATGTCGAATAAAGCCACGTGTACCGAAAGTATCAATAAAAGTATTTTATGTGAATGTCTTCATTTTCATTATTTCAGGGATGTGTGTACACAACAAAAGCAAGCTGCAGTTACTGATTGTTCCTTACTTGACCTAGACAGCAATTATAGGCATACAAGATCACAGCATTTTGTAGATATTTTGCAAACTTATTTTATGTACATAGGTGAATTTGCTCGCTGTAGATAAAACCCTTACTGCTGTCCGTTGCTAAATTTATAAACTAAGTGACGACAGATGGATCAGCGTAAACCTGCCTTTAGGTTGAATATAGATTCGTGTGTACTTCCATGCTTCTAGGAATTTAACACCATTAGGTATGTTTAAATGTCTGTTAGTCAATATTGTAAAAATACAAGTAGCTGTTTACACGAGAGGCAGTAGTAGTCAAGTATTTCTACTGGAATAGGTATAGCTTTGTACTGAAACATGAGTCACTTGTCAAGTGTTTGTCAATGCCCAAGATATACCACTCTATCCTTAGCTATGATGTTAAGATCATTATTATTATATCTTTAAGTGTTTTGAAGTTCAAAATACACGTACACATATATAACGGGGTCAGCGTAAGACCTTCCCATGGGGCAAAAAAACAATGTTGAAAATTCGAGAACAAGTCAGAGCACTTTTGAAACGTCAAAAGAAATAAACCTAAGAAAACAGAAATCTTTGTATGTCCTTGGGAAACCTAAAAAGATAAGAAGAAGAATAAAGACTGTATAAATTAAATGCCGTGGAAACCGCTATAATTTTTAATTCAACTGTCCCTAGAGAAGGTCTCCTCCCTAATAATAATAATAAAAATATGTACGAAGTTGGGTCTGTGTGAGTCTGTGATAGGTTGTCTAGCCTGATGTAGAGCATATTTATATTTCTATGCGCATCGTACCAAAGAAAGTTCATATTGTGAAAAGTACCGTAGCAGGCAAAATAGTAAGAAGAGAGATTTACGCATACGGCAAAGAAGAAAAAACAAACGTTTCAGAATGCAAATGTCAGGGACTTTAAAGGATTTTAATGTTTATGGTTTGGTGAGATTGTTTCGGCATCTTTCAACGCCCGACGAATGACAAATACCGTTTTCTGAACAGAGGTTCCAAAATCATTCCTAATTCGGGAATCCAGCACCATCGCCCAAACAACGCGAGCAAAAACGTCCCCCACCGTTCTCTCCTCTGCTCTGGCTTCCAACATCCGGGGACAGAAAGTTGTCTTGGAGTGCGCATGACAGTTCCCTAATTGTCCCTTAGCCAAATGCAATTAATTCCATCTGAATCATGGCCTAAACCTGAAACTGTCTTTTGCGTGCAAATGTCTAATGGGTTTTCTAGATACAGAAACATTAGCATGAATTTACTCATTACGACGAGCGTTGTTAAGACTGTTGGCAAGAGGTGCAGTTGGCCTAATTGTTCGGAATCATAGTCAGATCTGAAGCCTTGTTAAGAACTATTGCTACTTGATGTTCAAACTGAATGGCGAGGCAATTTTTCTGTGACTTCTGCTCTCCTTTGAGAAACATCGAGAAAATATTTACTGTTCTTTGTTCTGTCATTAAATTTTGCGGGAAACTTCCAGAGGGTTGTAGATGTAACAAAATGAAGATAGATAAAGAGAGACGTCAGCAGTATTATTAAAATAAGATCAGCAACAAGATCGTGTGAATTATATATCTCCGTTAGTGATTATTATTGGTCGAAAGAGAACAGTCTTTAGGCGTTAGACCCTCAGCTTTTGCAGTGAACTTGTAGTTATAATCAGGTTGAAATGCTACGACCTAATGGAGCATATGTTTGAATCTGGGTTTGGGTAGGTCATGTTATCATACATAAATTAACTTGGTTACAATTTACTCCTACGTGACAGTGACTATCATTATAAAAATAATGGCATATATGTATATTATATATATATATATATACATATATATATATAATGTAAATTTATATATTGTTATAAAATTCACTGTCACTTAGAAGCAAATTATAACCAAGGTAATTTATGTAAGATAACAGGACTTACCCAAACCAAGATTGGAGCATATGCTTCTTTGGGTCGTAGATAGCCTTTGACTTCGATCCCTTAAAGTTCAGTTCTGTACTTAAAATCGAAATCAGATGTCCTCACTATTAATTAACTAAGCTAGCAACGCAGCTATTATTGCACTTATTTTACTCCGGGACTTTTTCTTTGTATTTTCAAAATATATCAATTCACAACTGACCAATTAATGTCGAATTCATCGTAAGTTTCGAATTACTTCCACCCGAAGAGCATTATGTATAGGTGCACCCATCCTTTCTGTGTGTAATAGAATCGAAATAAAGTCCTATATTTCATTGGTTCAGTGCCGGAGGTCACTGCAACCCATATCAAGCCCTGTATAGGTTCGAATCCCGGTTAAGGTAGGTGCCTATAATGAAAATAGTCGTTCATAATGTTTCCAACATCTTCAATATTTCTTTATTTTGAAAGCCAAGTTTCGGTTTTCGTATCACTTTTCAAGGAACGAGTGAATATTAGTGCATAATATAAAAAGGCATAATATGAAAAGAGTATGGTATAAAAGTATTAAAACAAATTTAGAAATAAAGTAACAGAGAAAATTAACAAATGCTGAAGAAAAATCCTTTTCATTCAGTGTAGAGTATTTTTAACTTGATACCTTAAAATGTTTAAAAGTTTGACTTTATTTTGAGAGAAACAAGAAGATGGAAAAGAGGGCTATTCAAGATTCATTGATAATAAATACAGTTATGATTATTAAGGAAATGGAGAAAGGTCTTGATTGTTTACTAAATAACACTCCTTCCAATATTAACTCCACGATTCCAAATCCACTTCATCTGGCCTAAGCTGAATCCCTCTTTGTGATGAGTCTGTTCACGGCCCCTCGGCGCAAACGCTCGCAGCTGAAATGTATAGATCATTCTGCCCTTTCATCCTATCGATTGGCTGTATTCGAGAATTTACTTTCGTATGATTCTTTGTCTAGTTTGCTTAGCGTACCTTCTAATTTTCTTATACTTCCTGTTCCATTGGTTTCATGCGCTGTAACACTTTTTGTTTCTTTGTTATGTTTAGAAAATAAGCTCACACACAATCACACACGTATATATATATATATATATATATATATATATATATATATATATATATATATATATATATATATATATATATATATATATATATATATATGATTATTGTCATTATTTTTTTGTACGTGATTCATTTATCACACATTACAGGTGAAAAATAAGAGACAGGGTGTAGGTCTGACCGGTTTCGACTTTATTTCCAAGCCATTGACGATCAATGGCTTGGAAATAAAGTCGAAACCTGTCAGACCTACACCCTGTCTCTTATTTTTCACCTGTGGTAATGTGTGATATATATATATATATATATATATATATATATATATATATATATATATAGATATATATATATATATATATATATATATAAAGCTCAAATTAATTTGTTGCTCCTAATAGGGATGCATCCTGATGAAAGAGCAGACAGTGATCACTTCCACAACACTGACTGCTTAATACACCTTCACAAATGGCTCACCGGCAGTGCGCTGTACCCCCTGCACACACACTGCACCATGCATTTCTAATTTGCGCTGACTCTCTTTCTGTCTGGATCTTGAAGCCTCTCGTTTTCCTATACCACTTTTAGGTCATCTGTCCTCTCCTTCCCAGCACTTTCGAGTTGTGTAGGCCTACCCTTTTCACTAAACTATCACTCGTCGTTCTCTCCACATGACCAAACTTTCTTAAGCATCTGATCCATCCTGTCATCTAAACTGACCCTTTTACCACTTCTCCCAGGTATCTCCATATTTCTCATCCGTTGAGTTCTTTATATAACACATACTCTATGTAAACAATTTGTCCCTTTCTTACGCATCTTACTTCTTTCATTCTCATTCACCTTCTAAGCTTCACTTCCATTGAGAAGAATTGGTTTAACGTTCTCTCCTTTTTAGGCTTGATATAAGATGAATCTCATTAGCTAGATTGGGGCCATTTAAGCTAACCACGGGATACTTTCAAAGTCCTCACAAACAACTGAAGCTTCGATAACAATATCTTCATTTATATTTGTTGTTTTAACTTTAACTTTTACTTCAATTAAACAACAGCTTTGAATGAGCCACATTCAAAATTAATTTGCCTGAATGTTTTGTTATTCACGTAAAAGGTATTCCTTATTATTTAGTTTTGCTGCAATGGTGCAATGTGTCATTCAGTGCTAGGCCGTGGCGTCAAATAGTTATTTCCAAAATACGATCCATATCCGATGCTTTGGTAAGATTTTATCGGCGAAAACCAATTAGACACGGCCATGAAATGCACAGTAGTGTTCTATTACAGTACTGAACTTGCGTTAGGAACGCATACCGAATAATCGGTGTTTAAAAAGAGTGATTTGTGATTATATAACAGAAGGTACACGCAGGCCGCCAAATTTCTTAATCTCGCATGAACGATATAAACGGCCGCAAATTCCTTCGGAGTAGAGAAACAGCTTTGTTGAGTTGCAGATGTGCGAGCAGTGTACAGTAGAAAAGTTGGTAGTTAGTCATTTTAGAAATGGCTGTGTCTTATATGTAACATTGTAGGTGTTAGCCAAGTTAGCAAGTGTTAGACAGTGTTATTCGTAAGTAGTTTACGTCGGGAAAATAAGCACGCTTTTCCTGCTTGTGAAGTGAATTTTGGAAGTGTTGATAATTTGCCTTGTTTGCGAGTGATGTCTGGCAACTACTGTGCTCTTCGTGCCATGTCTAATTGATTTTCGTCGATATCTTATCAAAGCTTCGGATATGGATCGTATTTTTTTAAATAGCTATTATCAGATCCTAATTGGCAAAAAATGTAAATAATCAAAAATCAAAGAAATTTAAAGGAAACTTAGCTAAATCTAGCAGGCTTGTAGATAGAGGCTAGTAAAACGTCATTACTGAAGGCCACCCCCACTCATTGATAATGTGGTACGACGTACTTTACTAGACACCACGCCCATATACTTTACGAGTGAAGACTCAGACGTAATAGTATAGTCTATCGAATTCTTATATTGTTTCACACACTCAAACACCTACCCTGCATACTCTCTCTCTCTCTCTCTCTCTCTCTCTCTCTCTCTCTCTCTCTCTCAATGATGAATCGTGTCTCTAAGCAGAGTTTAATAAGGGGATGTGCATCAAATGAGAATATTAATTGTGTAATACAGTGCCATGTTAATTGTGTAATACAGTGCCATGGCGCAATTCACGTTTTCTTTAACTTGAATATGCACCAAGTCTTACTCCAACACTCTCTGTGAAAACAACCACCGTTACCTTGAAGTTTCTGTTGCTTCATATTGTCTCCTCAAAAGTTCCGGTTCACGTGTACCTGCTTAGTCCTGCTAAATAAATGTCACATAACGCAAGTGTTTTAACCTTAACTGAAGTTAAGGTTAGACATTCATTTAGCAGGACTAAGCAGGACTTAATGCGTGATCAATCTCAATAAATCCACAGTGCTTGGTATAGCACACTATTCCCCTTCATTATTTCATTTGTGTGCCTCTGTGTCAGTTTTGTTGTTTCTATACGCTTGATTCATTTACTTGGAACTGACACTAGTGTTTGTTGTAGGGTTGTTGAGTGGTTATCAGTGAGTCTATTTTCCCGGTTTTTGAAGTTACTCAATATTCTTTCGTTTTTCAGTTATTTTGATTATATATTTCATTTAATCATAACTACACTGTAGTGCTGAATGAGATTCTTAACTCATAGTCCAAGCGCTTTGGCTATGCCCTAAATTTTATAATCCAGCAATCCATTGATTATACTGAACTGCATTGATATTGAAGGAAATGTGAAATAAAAAAAAACAGTTGTTGTAATATAAAATTATGTAAAAGGGTATGCTGTTGTCTGTTTAAGATGAAGTCAGCCTTGTGCAAATCAGGGTCTTGCACTTTGAGCAGACCATAAGTGAAGAACTTTCAATGGAAGTAGAGAAAATAGAATTTCGATAATTATCGCATATCCTACTCAAGGTGTTGCTTATTGTACAAGATGGTCAAATATTTGTGTTACTACAATCATTAACATACTACTGGGAACTCTGTTATTACGTCTGATGTCATAGTTTACGTCAAAACTAGCCTCTCTCTGGGTGCTTACTAAATTTAGCTAACTTTCCCTTTAAATTTCTTTGATTTATTGTAAGTGCCTCAATTATCCACATTGGATATCACTGCATACTTTTGCCAATTAGGCTGTGGCCTCAAATAGCTGTTTCCAAAATACGGTCCATATCCGATTCTTTGGTAGGATTTTATCGACGAAAATCTATTAGACACGACCCTGAAATGCACAGTAGTTAAAAGCAAAAGGTCATTTTACTAATACCGCTACTCAGTCGGAGAGAGAGAGAGAGAGAGAGAGAGAGAGAGAGAGAGAGAGAGAGAGAGAGAGAGAGAGAGAGAGTTGCTCGGAGGTCCTATATCCCCTATCTGCTTTTACTCAAATTGTAGCATGTGTCATTAAAGTTATTGTGGAATTTCTGTAATTAAATGCGACTTGGAAAATACAAACATTGTTTTACATAACAATTATTGAAAGGGAAAGAAAGTGCCTTAGGAAACCCATTATTAGCAAAACTTCTTACGTTAGCTGTGATTCAATGTTACACGGAGCGACATTCTAATTTTACGTCCCTGTGCCCAGTTTCTTGTTTTAGGTTACCACAAGCAATTAACCCAGCTACTCAGGTTAGCATTCGGGTACTCGAGCCGTTTCTTAAAGGAAAAGAACGAACTACATAAAAAAAAAACTTCTGCATCACAGAGGAATTTTGGGTGCAGGTTAAAATTAACCACAGTTGATTAAATTATCTCGCACGAGTGGGTATTTTCAAGACTTAAGTATACCGTGAGCACATACAAGCACATTGAGTGCACATTACCAAGCAAGTGGTAGACACCGTTGATACCAGTCTAAGGGACACCAAAACCACAGGACTGCTCCAGACTCTGCACGAAAAGAAGTCAGCCACATCACTAGTTCTCCTGATGTAGCCACCCACAAGTGCCAAACAAAGGGAGTCCCCTTTCACAGTGCCACTAATCTGGTGCACTATCATCGAGTAACCCACCTGAAGCGTTTTGTTTTATTTGTTTCCTTTTCTCTTTTCCTCCTACTCATTGTAAGCGCTCTGCTATTTCCTTTTGGTACAATTGGTTTGTACCGCTACCTGGTGTCATTCTTCGACACCTGCCAGCACGCCAGTGCCACCAAGAAAGCCCTGTGTTAATACACAACCCGCACCTGTGAACTGAGACTCATTGCCAACAATAGCGTGTCCACCCATAAGGTTTTGCTAACCAAGGACCGCTCCATCAGTGTGACCTTTGAACGGCACACTCCGCCACAGTGCCACCTTATTGAAAGGTGCCGTCCCATCGAAGTGTCACCAAGGTTAAGGGACACTTCCCAAAATAATTTTATTTCCCAAAATCAAAATCATTTTAATACTTCCTAACCTACCAGAACCATGTCGGCAGAACAGTACTAAGCCTTCGTGAATATGGGAAAGGTGGGCGGCGGGAAGAGAGCTCACCAAGTGGCCGCAGGAGAGACTAGATGCCTCACTCAAAAGGGAGAAACAAAAAAGAGAGGAACAAAGACAGTATGAAGTGGAAAAAGAGGAAAGACAGATAAAGGAGAGAGAAGGGCAAAGGAAGTACGAAGAAGCTGAAGTAGGGAGAGAAAGGGCAGACAGAGAAGAAAAAAGAGAAGCCGGGGAAGAGAGAGAAAGGCCAGAAAGAGAAGAACAAAGGAAGGAGAGAGAAGAACAAAGGAAGGAGAGAGAAGAACAAAGGAAGAAGAGAGAAGAACAAAGGAAGAAGAGAGAAGAACAGAAGAAGGAGAAAGAAGAACAAAGGAAGTATGAGCTAGCTCTAAAGGAAAAAGATATTGAGCTTGAGAAAGCCCGACAAGACAGTGCCACAGCTCTAGCCCAACAACAGGCCACTCACCCCTCACCTGCCATTCCTGATTCTCCTATACCTAGTGGTTGGGAGGTGGAAGCTCTCTCTGCAAACTATATATACTGTATTTGTGTGTGCACACACACACACATATAAATATATATTTATATATATCAAAGGCAGGGGTAGGTAACGGCCAGCAAGGTACATCGGTGTGAGGTTGAACCGGGGAAACCAATCATCTCCAAGATATTTCGTTATTTCCAACGTTTCGTAATAATTTCTTTATTACATCATCAAAGGTCCGTTGAATAATGGATAAGTTACCTAAAGAGTTAATGTAAAAAAAGCTTTAAAAATCATAAAAAAATAAAAATCACTAAATACACAACAACTAAAAAGACACAGCAGAACGCAAGATCGCTAATCAACCTTAGATGGAGAGAGCAAAAGACAGAACGCTCAAAGAGAAAGTTAACTCAGAGAAAGTTGAGTAGTGAAGGTCTGGGTATTTAACTTGGGAACTAGTTGTTTGATAAACAGTGACTCAAGTATAAGCAATTCGTGAGGATTTGTTGTTTGGCCTGTTATGCTGAATTCATCTCTTTCAAAGTGAGCTTTACAAATTTTTCGAATGAACTCTGGGAGTCGATTCTGACCCTCAGTGACCCCCTCGTGGATCCGACATATGTCCCAGAGTTACACTCAGGGCAAGTACACTTATAAAGTACGTTAGAGAATATAAAAAGGGCTTAATCGATCCTTGTAGTTAAAAAAGGAACCATTTGTTAAAGGATTTTTGGGAATTAATTTTAGATTGATCGCACCATAATGATTGTGGATAATTTTTACAAACCGTTTTCTATAAGAGTCATCGTGTAAAAAGGGAAATTTGGTCTAAAAGTTTAATTTCGATACTGTTGGAGGGGTTTTATGACATCAGTGTGGTGTTTGTTAAGAGTTGTTTAAAAAAAATAAAGTTTAATGAAAGCAGTTATTCATAAAATATTTCGTGAGAAAATAAATTTCTTGAAGTAAGAATTGCCAGTTCGATGTAATAAAAAACGCCCTGTGGAGGATAGTAAATATAAAGTTCAGTTTAAAATTGTAAAACCATGAGCTGTATGACAGTAATTGCATCCTAAACCAGCAAATGTCTTCTTCCTGAAAACAGAAGTATTAAAAGAACCATCATTTCTGATAACTTGAACGTCTAAAAAAGGCAATTGATTGTTCACTCATTTTTCCACAGTTAACTTAATGTTATTATGCTTAGGTTTAGCATATGCTAAAAAAGAGTCAATATCAAAATTATTTTTGGATAAGGCGATAGTTTCATCAATATACAGTACCTGACATAAAGTGGGTGAAACCTAAGTGGACATTCGTTTAAGATGTTCTCTTCCAGCGAGCACGTGAACATGTTAGAAAAGTGGGACCCAGTGGGGAGCCCATGGCAGCATTGTCAGTTTGCTTAAAAAGCTTACCATCAAAAATAAAGTTTTTCCTGTAACAGATGCTGTTTGTAACGATTTTAACTGAACATTTTTCAAAACCTTTTTTTAGCAGTCTTTGGTTCTGTTGTGTTTTTTTAGCAGTATTGAATTTAGTGAACTTTATTTTTTTATACTTTTAAAGTTTTTAACAGTTGAATAAAGTTAGTTCATCATTAAACGAGTGCAAGAAACAGAGGTACCAATAAAAGTTTCCAAGCTCACATAGTATTTCTTATTTATAAACAAATGTGTGTGTATATGTACATACATAAGGGTAGATAAGAATATATATACATATTTATATGTATGTGTATGTATGTATACGTGTGCGTGCAATCGCGTGTTCCATCTCATTTTCTACGGTCGACGAAATGAGCAAAATAATACCGTATTAAGCAACGAGGAAAAAGGGATTTCTTTATAAATGAATATGTAAAAGAGTTAAGCGATGAGCAGTGAGGCCTTTCTTTATAAATAAATGCTGAAAGAACTTAAAGCTTTGAATCAGTCGAACAGTTACCTCGACACGAACAAGTCCTCTGAATACCCACCAAGTTTAAGACTGCACGATCTTTTAACGATCCTGAACTAATGACGAATTGACACTAGCACATAAATAACTGTCATTCATTCTATTAGAAAGAGGTAGCTAAATTTTACATAAGATTTGCAGCGCCGCTTAGAAAATAACTGATTGTTTTATTTCAAACCATCAAAGAAAAGAAACAAGTAAAAAATGTACCGAGTTTCTTCGGTGCAATCGTGTTTTCTGTACAATGTATAATGCTGTATGAAACTCTCGGCCACGGTCCGGTGTGGCCTGTCCTATAGCGTTGCCAGACGCACGAGCATGGCTAACTTTAACCTTAAACAAAATAAAAACTGCTGAATCTAGAGGGCTGCAATTTGGCATGTTTGATGATTGGAGGGTGGATGATCATCACACCAATTTGCAGCCCTCTAGCTTCAGTGGTTCTTAAGATCTGAGGGCGGACAAAAAAGTACGGACGGACAGACAAATAGTTCTCTTTTACAGAACACTAAAAATGAAGAACAAAAGAGAGACTAGAATGCTAACTTTCGAACCAAAGAATTCAGTCTATGGCTGTAAAGTAGCTCTGGTTTTAACCAAATAGAAATATTTCCCGATTGGTATTGGGTGTTGAGGTCTGGCATAACGATTACATGTGGCGGAATCTTTCCATCGTGGTGAGGGAGATCATAATTAGTAAAGGCAGCTGGAGATCAAGTGGAGGAGGTCAGTAAACAACTCAAGCCCAACATGAAATCAATGGTTAACGTGGAGAGGATGGTGCACCACCTACTGTGGGCTACGAGAGGTCAATACCTAAGGAAAGTGAATATTTGAGAGAGAGAGAGAGAGAGAGAGAGAGAGAGAGAGAGAGAGAGAAGAGAGAAAATCAACAATAAAATCAATAAGGTAAAAAAAAAGTGATGCAGCATAAACTTCCAGTCGAATTTGATTCACTGTTTTTCACATAAGTTTGCTCGGCGCAAAGAATGCTTAAAATCATTAGAATGAGCTTTAGAAGAGAGAGAGAGAGAGAGAGAGAGAGAGAGAGAGAGAGAGAGAGAGAGAACTATCGGGGGTCTTGGCTATTGAGGGCTAGAGCCTACATAATGGAGAGGCTTTTTAGTAATCTATCGATTGCCTATCTGTTTATCATGGGAATTTTTAGAGACGTGATGTTTGGAGAAGCCTTTATCCGAGTTCCAACCAGAAGATTGACTTCTCCCCATCGCCATTTCCTGACACGAGAAATCTGTACAGTAAATATTTTTCTCTCTTAATTTAGAACACTCAAATGATATCACGCTACAAGAATATGAAATGATACTCTTAATTTAGAACACTAAAATGATATCACACTACAAGAATATGAAATAAGAGTTATTTTTTCAATAATTTTGAAGGAACTTACAGATTGTGTACAGCATAACTATCTTGTCGAAGATTGTGTACAGCATAACTATCTTGTCGAAGATTGTGTACAGCATACCTATCTTGTCGAAACATATTATATGCGGATACGAAGGAAAAAGGAAGAAACAGGAAATTAGGACCATAAGAAATTACACACGAATAAAATATTTCTATCAAAGGGCAACACAACTTATCAAGCACGTTTTATGCAAGATCATTATTCAGTCATTTTTTTAACCTTTTTTGTATCCTTATTTACAGCAGTTACCAAGGTTTTTGCGATTTATATTTGAGGAAAAGTTCGATTTCCTATTTGAGCTGACATTCGCTAAATTTTGTCCTTTAGGTTTGTGATATCTTATTTCGCTTTTTGTTCAACAACCATCACATACCTTATCGTGTTATCATAGACTCAGAGATTCTCAAAAGATTTTATCCTTGCTTGAATTGTTTTCACAATTCGTTTTCAATGTTTTCTAAATTTATATAAAACTTTCACTGTGCATATATCAGTTCATGTTACAGATGAAACCTTATAATATTTTCTTTTTAATCACCTACTTGATAGTAGGTCTCGAGATTTACTCATTGGTGAAATCCTATTTCCAAAGGCCCCCTAACAGGTTCATATTGCTAATGTGACTTAAATTACATTCTAAATTTACAGGTAGAGCCACTTCACAAAGGTTAACTGAACACAAAAGATCAGTACGATATGCTTTGCAGATGTGAGGAATAGTGGCCATACCATAAACTGGAGTGGGGCTGAACTGGTTCTTAAAAGTTGCTGCCCTTACAAAAAGGAGATTCTGAAATCCGCCATCATCCGTCACATTAGCAAGGCGCACTCCTCAGGAGGACTTTGGAAATCGGATTTTACCAATGGGTAAACCTTAAGACCTATTCTCAAGCAGGTGTTCCAGCGGATACGCCCACCAGCCTCGAAACAGGTGGGAGCTAACGACGACCAAAACACAAGGGAATGGGCCCGGGTCAACAGACGTCTATATACCACCAACGTCGTATTGCCAACATCTGTATATGCCATATGCAGTTGTGGCATTTACCAATAGTCCACAGTTCACCAGAGATCAAGAATACAGAAGTATATCACGTGTATATAGTGTTTTTCTAGACCCTTATATATATATATATATATATATATATATATATATATATATATATATATATATATATATATATATATATATATATATATATATATATATATATAAATATATCAGCAACAAGCGGCCTTTATCTCTCACAGGCGTTATATGCAAGGATGATCAAAATAGGTCACTGCTCCAGTCTGCGTAGACAACTTTGACTGTTACATTAACCAAATCGTAATTAATGCGACACGATGATATTCAAGAAAGACAACAAATACAAAACCACCCACTGAATACATCGTCGGATTCTCTTTTAACAGGTACATATACTCGTACAACAAAGAGGTCAGATTCTTGAGAGGCTTTCGTTTTTGCATTTTGCAGTACTTCAAATGCATTTCTTTCCATCGTTAGTGATAGTTTAAAGAGAGAGCGAGAGAGAGAAAGAGAGAAAATTTAACAGATCACAGCTCAAACATAGTTCTCCACGATATATCCAGACAGAAGGATCAATAATGCAAATATGGAAACTTTGCTTCAGTTTTAATTGAACCGTGGAATAGACACTTTCAATAAAGGAAGCTGTAAAGGGAAACAGGATTGCCGTATGAATACTGAATGCTCATCCTCATCGTGTAAGCATTTACCTCGGCTATAATGCAAAAAAAAAAAGTATCAAATTAATTCCCGCGTACCGAAGCAAATCAATAATTCAGAAGAAGAGAAAAGAAGGTGAAACCAGAGACCCGATCTTAACAGGGAACAAAGAAACAGCCGTCGTCACTGAAGTGTAATTTTAGGACGAAGTTTTTAATAAAGTGAGATTACTCGATCTTCAGGTTTCGAGGCACTTCGTTGTCGGACCTAAGATCTCCTTCAGTCTTAATTACAAAACCCTCGCACTGCAAGTTAGTATCAAAGAAGAACGCTGCTGTCACTGACTCGTCAGAGAAATGCATTTTTATGTCCAACTTTACGTCATAGATTCTAAATACCCGGATACGTATAACAAAGTAATTACAAAATTCCTTCTCAACAGACCCACGTTCAAGGATATGGAACACATTAAAGGAAGCAGAATTACGTTTAATGAGAATAAACTGCATAAATTAAATGTCAGTGAGAATCATTCTTAAACTCGTGTTTCTTATAATGTATTTGGAGGAATGCCCATAGCGGTACTAAAAGGCAGCGATGATATAAAACCAGAATACCTTCGAGAACAATGCCCAGGTTAATATGTGCAACGTCAAAGGAGGATAATGCCTTTGCGAAACAGTTTAAGGTGAGGATGAACAAACAGGTAAATAAGAAAAGCCCGGCATTTATGAGATGAAAATGCTTTCTCTTGTCTCCTTTGAAAAGTATTGGGTAAGAAAAACCCATCTTGGAAAGGAAACCAAACTCCAAAACAGAATAAGTTCCAAATTGAGATGACTATAACTCCTTCATATATTACTGTTCATGGTGTGTGTGTGTGTGTATGCAGCTCTTATCATCTGATAGACCTATCGTCATCTATCTCACCACTCCGCTGCAACAGGACTTCTCCAGAACTCTTTGTCTGATAGATCTCTGGTCATTGTAGCTTTCTTCCCAATTTATTTAAGCATTAAAGAGCAAGTACAGTATGTCACTTTCATAAAAGCGTAAATTAAGATATCAAATATGGAATTATATATATGAAAAACAGTATCTAGTACAAAAGCGTGATTTGAATTGAGCTTTTAGTTTAAATTGAAGCTAAACATAATTAATGAAAAAAACTTGACAGCATTGCGTGGTATAAAAATATTGTGCGGCACGGCTGTGAAAAATTATCTATATTTCAACAAAATATTTCCCCTACCAACGATTGTGCTTTTTCGTTATTCATTCTTTTTTGCTATTGTACTTCATTCGACACTGTCCTTATATAATTGTTATTGTGAAGACAGAGTTTTCAGTGTTCTGTATGAGGACGGGTGTTCGACTTTTAGTTCAGGAGCCCTGTCCAAAGAACTCAACAAGAGGATTAATGTTTGGTCACTATGATTTCACCAGGGATGGTAAGACGGCATCTCATCAGCTCCTGACATCACTCAAGATGGAAAGGTGATTGCTCGGTTTCGCATTCTTTGCTCACACTTGGACGTCACAGCTGATGTTATGATCTTGGCCATCGACGACTGGTCACAGGAGAGGCGAGTCACATCCGCACTCCGGAAACCAACCCTTTTTTCCTCCGTTGAATTAAAATATTGCCATGGTCATGAAACCTGTTTTATATACATTTGTAAAAATTATTTCCTGCAAGTTAGCTAGCTAGTAAAGCTTTCATTTTTTATAAGGCCTATAGCCAGCCATGTGACCTTTGACAGCCTCATCTATTATGTTAATTTCGTAGGCTGCCTTTCTGCCTGCGTTGTGTGTGTTTCCTCATTCCTCCCACTTCCCTTACCCCAAACACCGGTTTAAGCAGGGTTGTCCCTAAACAACAAGCTCCCCCCCTCCCCGGGACCTCAGCTCCCTGAAGGAAAAACGATAATCTCCCTCCCCTTTCCTCCTCCCCTCCCCTCCTGCTTTCCCATCCCTCTTCCCCCCTCCCTCTCCCCTCTTCCCTCTCCCCCCCTCCTCCCTCCTCCCTCTTCCCTTCCTCCCCCCTCCCTCCTCCCTCTTCCCTTTTCCATGTTTTATGATGAAATAAAATGTGCTGAGACTTGGGTACTATTAACAAAATGTTTACTGATTTATAAGGACATTTTTGTTATAAAAGTAATGTACAGGTTTTTTAAATCAAAATAAAACTTGCTTGAACTTCAGAGTTTATGAAGTGTTCGATTAACCTCGTGTGGTAACTATATGAACCACCTGCATTATGAGGATCACAGTAAATACTCCACCCGGCATACAACTGGAATTTTTAAGATTAAAGATGTTATAAA
>NC_089751.1:2134179-2161679 GCF_040412425.1 Macrobrachium rosenbergii
CCGCAAAATGGATTCGGTATTATGTTCGTGTCGGAATAAAACGAAGGTATCGTCGACATATCTCCGATAAAACAAAAGCAAACACCTATTAGCAAAGGTGGGACCAAGGGGGAACCCGTGGCCATTCCCTCGACCAAGAATATATATGTATGTATATATATATATATATATATATATATATATATATATATATATATATATATATATATATATATATATATTCTTTCTTTCATCACACCTTATAACTGGATATACATGGTAATTCTAAATTCAGACGTATTTCCTTATATATATACATATGCACACACACACACATATATATATATATATATATGAATGTATGTATATATATACATATATATGTATATATACATATATATATATATATATAATATATATATAATATATATATAATATATATATATATATATATATATATATATATATATATATATATATATATATATATATATATATATATATATATATATATATATATCAAGACATTAAGAGTGCAAAAATAACGCTATAAGAACAAAAATCGCAGAAATCAAAATCACGGTACATAAATATCTTATTATACAGGACGTGTAGATTTCATAACATGAGGCAGTGTTAATTCGCGGATAAATCTTCACGATTAGCTATGAGCTGTTGACTCTGAACTAACATCTTTTCTTTGGACTAAAGAAAATAAAAAGGTATGCCTCACCAAATGCGCTCGACAAATAAAAGAACTGGTTGAGCAGATATCCAGAGCAATAAATCTAGAGAAAGTTGAGACCGGAGGTCCGGGTGGGCTTTTATGTTGACTATAGGAATTAGTAGGCGCTTTAAGGGCGCCGCAGTATATCTCAAAGCTCGACTCAAACGTAACTGTGAAGGTAGTTTCACGCGTTCCAAAGATTGTCCGTTCTTTATGAGCGTTCTTCGCTTTTCGTGCTTTGTTTGTAGCAAAATCTTGAGGTGTATGAAAGAAAGTGTATGAAAACATAGAAAGTTTCCTCCCCTTTTATTATCTAAGTAACAGCGTTCTCCCCATAGAAAATGTTCACGCACACTCCTCCTGTCTGTTCTTCTCTCACTGATCGAAGTAATAAGAACTTTGAGATCTACAGTCTCCCCGAACTATATATACTCCTTTGCTTTCTTTAGGCAGTTTTGAGAAACCTTCCACGCAAGGAAGTCTTGGAACATTTCCAAGCTAGAACATTACGTTTATTAAAACACGGATCTCGTCGAGTAGCGTCGTTTTTAAAATGGCAAACTTTACGACGGTATTCCTTTACCACAAAAATGATCGCTAGTTAAAAGAAATTCTCTCTCTCTCTCTCTCTCTCTCTCTCTCTCATCTCTCTCTCTCTCTCTCTCTCCATCGCCCGTCGCTCAAGTTTTATTTTCGGTGTTGTTTTAATATCCAACATAGTAGAGATGTTATCGCAGCAAGAACAAACTTAAGCTAGTCATAGTTCTGGATGCAACAATTAAGTTCAAATGTAGGAGGAAGAGAAATTTTCAGGCACCTTAGATTTTTATATTATCCTCAAAATGTAGCATTTCTGCAACACTGGTTTTAAGGAAGAGAGTCTTGGCTCGTGTGCTCTGAAATCTATAGCTTGTTAAAATCCACCTATTTTTCCTTATCATTCTTTAATATTTGATGCCTTTCATAATTTCTTGTTTCTATTCATTTAACATTAATTCAAGACAATAGTATAACTAGTTTCTTAATGGAATTCGTTTCCACTTAACTTGATAAGTTTTCATTGAGTAAGGCGTTTTAAAAACTAGTATCATCGGTGGTGAAAAATCCTTATACTTTTCATTTATAATTTTTCTTCTCTTTCTGTTCTATATTCAAACTCACAGCAAAAGAAAACGCCACTCTGGCAGAGTAACATTTGGTCTGTTTCATTATTTTATGCACTTATGTCTCTGTGAATGGTAGCATAGCTTCAATAATGTTGACGTTTTCCCTGTAAAAGGGAAATTCCGAAGAATTTAAGAAGGAACACAACTGCGAACTTTTTTTACCAAAAGCCAAACAAATATCTCTGCCCAGTGACAGCTAAGATAAATAAGCATTACTCGTAAAAATAAATCCTTGAAGTTGTAGAATGTAACACGAGGAATCATGCAGAAATAATACCACCGGAAAGGAGTTAATTATCGTAAACTGGGTATGTAGAGAATAAAGAGTTCCTTTATCAGTCAGTGTTGGATATGACAAGACACTTGACGATAATTAAAACTCAGCTTGAAGCAAAGTACTGAAGGTATGGGCCCTTATTCTTGACATACCCAAGAACCTAGAAAATTGTCGTGAATGATTTCCAAACATGACTAGAGTTCAGTGCGGTTCTAGCAATGTAACTGTTAACTTCTAAGATCTTTGAATGGAAAGCCACACTATCCGCAGTGCAAGAGCACTTGCATGAAAGCCACAGCTAGGTTGTTTCCTACCGGGAGTTGAGAAATTTCATCTTTCCCAGCGATCTGAAGTTTTTGCTGAAGTCGCCTATCTCTGGGACTGTTTATTGTAGTCTCAAGTTATAACTAAATTCTCATGGCTTTGTGCCCCGGAATAATAGCTTGAGTTACCATGACAGTTACCCATTGTGCGATATTTGAGAAATGTTGCAAAACATGCTCTCTCTCTCTCTCTCTCTCTCTCTCTCTCTCTCTCTCTCTCTCTCTCTCTTATTCCACTATTCACATTTTTTTTCCCTTTAAAAAGGATTTCTGTCTGTTTTTCTGCCTTTTAATGATAATGTGTGTGAAGGAAATTCAAAGCATGAGCATCAAAAGTTAATTAAATCATTCAAAAGCTTGCCAGAAAAGACTTATAATATATACCCTTCACTATGTTGTGCCGTTCCATGCGGATACGCTACCGTTAGCTTTCATAGTACCTGTCACTTAGACTTCGTTTTTTCGTTTTAAATTAATGGTAATAGCACGAGTCTCAAAAATTTTTCATGTAAGTTGCAAGGTCTTAAGAGTAGCTATATATATATATATATATATATATATATATATATATATATATATATATATATATATATATATATATATATATATATATATATATATATATATATATATATATATATATATATATATTGACCTATATATATATATTACTGTATATTATTGACCTGCTCTGTGAAAGGTAGGTCAATAATACACAGATGTCATTTATGACGTTAACGAACATAATAAGAAGGGTGCAATTATTAGTTTAGATTGGAGTAAAGCGTTTGATAGGGTTTGTATAAAACTAAATCTGAGAATAATGACTAAGTTAGGGTTCTCCGAAGAATTTGTTAATAAGATTAAAATGTTGTATACACTGGCTGCAACAGTGCTCTTTGTATAAATGGTATTGTAGGTGAATATTTTAATGTAAAACGGTCAGTAGGAGAAGGTTGTCCAATGTCTATGATTATATATGTTATATTTTCAAAGAGCCATCATACAGAGCACTCAAGAAAAATCAAACTATTACTTTAATAAAGTTACTGAATAGACTTAAAGATACCATTGTTGGATATGCAGATGACAGCTCAGTTAGTGTTGGCAATGATGAAAGTATTGTGAAGATAGATCGTGTCATCAAGAAACTGGCCACATGTAGGCGCTGAAGTGAATCACAGTAAAACTTGTATATATAATGGGTCTTGGAGCCTGGAAGAATAGAAATGTCTGGCTTTTACCCTGGTTGGAATCTAAAGATGAAGTTACTACAATAGGTGTTTATTTTTGCAACGACTATGAAGATACTGTAAAAATAAACTGGGAAAACATTATCTGTAAAATGAGTGTGGGAATTCGTCTATTATCTAACAGACTTTTGTCATTGTACCAAAAATCCACCGTCATCAATACTATGGTTTTAAGTAAATTGTGGTACATGAGTCATATTTCTCCATTATGAAGAAACTTTGCCAAAATGGTAGAGAGAGAGGTGTTCAGGTACATTTGGAACGGAATATACCAGCCGATCAACGTCAAACATTGTACCTACATAAAATAGCAGGTGGTATTGGTATAATCAATGTATGCTACAAAGCGGCTGCTATAATTTCACGCACTCTCATGAATATAGTAACAATAGAAGTGGGCAGATACCCCCCTGACATTGTATTACTGTAAAAATAAGACAGGTAATGCGTTTCTTGTTGAAGGGTGCTATTCTGGTTTAAATACGTTAACGCCGCATTATCAGCAAATACCTGAAACAGTCATGAAAAGCTGTAATTTAAGTGGATTCCCTTTAAGTTAAAGCTAAGCATGTGTTTAGAGTCCTGAAACCATCGCCCCCCCCATATAAACCTGTTGTTGAGGAGAAGCATCCCTTGTTTAACTGGTCTCATGTTTGGTCAAATCTGAACCTTAAATTTACTGATTCTTATAAAAAAAAAAAGGACATGTGTATCGTTTCTTATATGAAACTTTGGCTACAAAAGAGAGACTCAAGATGTTGAATATCAACTTGACGAATTATGCGATGAATGTGGAGAGGCAGAGAGCCATTTGCATGACATGTAATTTTGTTCATTCATCTAGCCAGTGTGGAGTTGGTTTAAGGATCTTATGAAAAAAAAAAAATTGTTGTTGTTAAATGTGACCAACCAATTAAAACCTCAATGTTAGACTTTCATCTCAGAACTAAGAAACGCGGTTTGGGCTAGTAGCGATGATAACTTAAATGTAAATTGTATAGAACAAATATTATTAGAAGTAAACTTAAATTTTCCAAATACGTCTTATCAAGATGCTGTCAAATGAACACCTTCTCTACAGATGAATTTGTAAATACTTTGTAAATAGGGCATATTATAGAAATGTAAGGATTACTGTAATACGTTTGTCGATAAAAGAAATGTAAGGATTATTGTAATGCTGTTGTCAATAAAAGAAAAAAAAATGGCAATGAAGCTATCGGTAGTACCAAGAGCACCTTTGGTCTTGGTAGTTTTCAATCAGACGAGATTTTGAGAATGTAAACAATATCAAATGCAAATGGCGTACGATGGCAATGCTTATATTCTGTAATACAGTAACAATATGATAATACATGCAAAATACTGTAATTGGACGCAGCAAGCTAAACAACCTTTATTTAAATCATTATTTTTATGAAACAAATTCCTATGTCATAAATTTTACAAATTCTGTATCTATGAATTCCAAACTGCATATCCTTAATGCCCTTAAAACCATGGTACAAAAAACTGAGAGTTTTACATTGACAGTGGTTCGAATAATATTGGATATAAGAACAGACGTTGGTAGGTATCCTGTAAATCTCAAACACAAAGCTTTTAGCCGTTCTGTGTATAAAAACATCTAAAAATGTTGATACACAATTATTTTCGTCATCAACGGCGAATTTAATAAAATATACTGAATACTTTAACTTGTCCAAAAAGCTGTTCAAATTCTCAGATGTGGGCCAAACACATTATGCAATCAACATATCGAAACCAAAGAACCCCCATAGGCAAAACAGCAGATAATATTTTTCTTTCAAAAAGTTTCCATGTACCAATTACTAAGCATGAGGACAAGGTATTGCTCATAGCCAGGCCAAACTTTTGAAGGGATAATATACATATACATACACACAAACACACACACATTATATATATATATATATAATCATAACCACACTGTCAAAGGATTTATATGTCACTTCACTACAGGGAGATGGAAAACTACTACGAGTAAATCCTGACCGGTTTCGACTTTACGGGTTACCTGAGTAGAGGACTGATGCACAGTGGTAGACATTCAGTACATGCTAGCGAGACAGTACAAGCGAACGTACAGACCGTTGGAAATCAACTACTGACACCTGACAGATGCAAGGGAGTGGAGAAGCCTGTTCATCCAAGCGGGTGGTCGCTTTCCTTTTTCCCGCCCATGTCAACCACCTTATTTAAAATCTGTATATTTTACACACTTCTTTCGAAATTAATGGATCAAGTTCATACATGCTTTGACTGATATTGATATGCTTACAAAGGCTTTCTTTTATAAAACTAACCTTAATAATGATGTTTCTTACCAGTGCATTAGTTGACAAAGCTATCTTTTTTTCCTTTGCCAAGTTGATTTCCACTGTTCCCCTTACACATTTTTTCTAGTGTCCTATTCCCTTTACCATTTTTTTTTTTAGTTCGACCAAAGACGTATTTGACCCCAGACACAAATGAGTGCACGGCTTTGCCCACTTGCACCTGTCAGTTGAGAACATTTGGTTTCCAATGGTCGGCCCAAAGGAAGTTCACGACACGTATACTGGTGTGGCAGTGAACTGGGAGTTTAATTTGGGAACAGCCTGCTTAATAAACAAGCATTGGACATTTGTTGGGAGTGGATCATTCGAAGATCTATCCAGTATTTCAAAACCATCGTATGTTATGTTACATGTTCTCTTATATAAAAGTTCCTCGTCGGACGAGTCGGTAGAGTTCTCGGCTAGCTCTCTGCCAGGCCTGAGTTTGAGTCTCCGGCCGGCCAATGAAGAATTAGAGGAATTTATCTCTGGTGATAGAAATTCATTTCTCGCCATAATGTGGTTCTGATTCCACAATAAGCTGTAGGTCCCGTTGCTAGGTAACCAATTGGTTCTTAGCCACGTAAAATAAGTCTAATCCTTCGGGCCAGCCCTAGGAGAGCTGTTAATCAACTCAGTGGTCTGGTTAAACTAAGCTATACTTAACTTTCTCTTATATAAAAGAGTCTAGGGTTCTATAGCTTAACTGCTTTTCAGTGGCTGACGCTAAGACGAGAATCGATTCTCACCCTCAGCAACCTCCGATTGAAGCCAACTTGTCCCCGTGTTTCCCCAAATAGGTTGTAGCTCCAGAGCTAAAGAGTGTAATCTACATTTTTTTATGGAACCTATTTATATCGATTTAGTTTTTTGTATTACATAAGTAACTTTTTTCGAGTTTGTATATATATATATATATAACTATATATATATCTAGTAATAATAATAATAATAATAATGATAATAATAATTATAGTAATAATGATAACCACTATTAACGTTACGAGTGAGCTTCCTAACGATAAACTTTCCCGTCTCTATCATTCGCTTCCAGCTGAGTCAGCTTCATGAAGCATGAAGCATGTATGTCGGTACCTCGTCCATCAACACATTTTTTTTCAGGAATTGTAATCATTTAGTTCTGTTATGTCTAAAATACACACACATTTCTAGCAAAAGTATTTCACCCTTCGTCGGCTCAAGTTCTCTTAATTTGGCTCTTGTAACAAAAAGAACAGATAGTTTATTTAAGCTCTTTGTAGAAGACTTTGGGTCTTTTATGCAATATAAAGAAAAGGTCCTATATGGGTAAAGATCTGGCTCTGGTCCAGCTTAGTGGTGGCTAAGACTTACCTTCTCCAGTCTAAACTTTAGAAATTCTCCCTCCCTCCCTCCCTCCCTCGCTCTCTCTTTCTGTCTTTCTCTGTCTCTCTCTCTCTCTCTCTCTCTCTCCCACTCTTGCCTTGTTTTTTCACAAATGCTTGCTGCTGCTCAGAGTCACATGCAAACGTGTGCATTTATATATATATATATATATATATATATATATATATATATATATATATATATATATATATATATATATATATATATATATATATATATATATATATATATATATATAAATTTACACATGGATGTGTGAAGGCACATTTCTCTCCATGGAAAAGTTTTTCGCAGTATATGTATTCGTGCGGGATGATTACAGTTGCCGTTTGTTCTCCTTTAAATGTGTGGGTTAGTGGAAATAACATTTGTAGCACCGGCGAAGCGTACGATAAAGCAATTCGAGAAAAGGAAATTGTATCCTTTTTTTGTCTTACGTTATTCTTGGAAACTACCTCTGGATCAAAATCCGCGCTCTTTTTCTCACGTCTTGTTACGCATTAATTGAATGTTTTTGGGAGAAAATAGTAAAGTGTTTGTGAAGGGGGAAAGCCAATCGCTCCACCGTCTCTTAGTGGTGGTCTCATGTCGAAAATAACAACAGCTGGGGCGTGACTTAAATGTCTGAGAGGAGCTCTTTCTCTTCACTTCATGACCCGGCGCCTGTCCGGCCCGCGTTCTTCTTCGGAGTCTTCTATGACCCTTTCTGTCGAGAGGAAGGAAGCTTTTTTTTTTCCCCTTATGTGCGTGTGTATGTTTACATGGGTTTGTAAGTGACGGTGCTCACTATGGATACTTGCAACAAACCATAGAGGTTTGAATGTTCCATAGTAACACCACGGAAATCATAACTAATTAACTACTCTGCTGACCTTGTCCTCTATCTGAGCAGTGCAGTTAAAAAGATCTCGCTAAGAAAACGTCAATTTTATCCAAACACTTGGTTTTATTCATAACCAAAGGGGCATGAAAATCCTTTTCGACAGCAGTAATGTAATTTTTGAGGGTGAAGCATTTTAGACAAACATTCACAAGTCACGACATGAGGGACCAAACGTATCTTATTGGACACAAAAGCAAAATTAAGGCCCTCACATAAGTTTTTCAAATCTCACTTAGTACATGTCGATAAAAAAAAAATGTCGTTATCAAGGGTTAAGGTTCTGGGAAAAACAAAGATTATTCACTTAAAGAATGGGCTTGTGCAGCTTCGTTTATATTGTTAGCTTTAACTCTTTCAATACAATGAACGAAATCCAAACGAGTAGCTGACAGTTCAGATTTAGAGGCAACTCGGTACAGGCGTCGGCGTTCTCCAAGGAGTTCGTCATCCGGCAGTTTATTCTGATAATCTCGGTAGTGTTGGGTTCTCTGTAAATTCATATTGCACAGTTTAAGGAGAAACAGTTTAGGTGAAGCCACTTTTCTCACTCGACTCTCAGAACTGCACGTCATAGCGAACTTTTCTTAATCCATAGCCTGTCTTCTGGACTGCTCTAAAACAATTGACGGACTCTGCGTCCCAGTCTGCAGCTGTCTGCTTACCACAAAGGGCACAAGAACCAAAACTCTGAGTTGCATTTCGCGTATTCATATGAAGACGTTACCAACTTGCCATTGACACAAAATAACAATTAATTAATGATTACAATATCCATACATTACAAATTCATAAACTTGTCTCTTTTTTTTTTTAAATAAAATTAGAGTAAGCATTAGGACCTAAACTGGATTAATCAAGGCGAATGGCATGAGGTTTTTAAAAGTAGTTTGCGATACGTGTTTCTGAGTTAAATTTCGTTGATTTTCATTCTGCGCGCCAAATACAGTAGACTAGTTCTGATATTACCGAATAAGCTTAAACTGTATCTGAACCGGTTATGCTCTGAAGATTAACTTTCACGAGAAGATAACTGACGCCATTTGACACGAACTTAAAACAATTCTTGAATTTTTTTTTATTGAATCGTCTGCTGAACATATTTTCAGTCACTATTCATCTGTTAATCTTACAAAACCCATTATTTAATACTACACGCCTCCTATAAGCGAGACAGACACAATATCTGCATATTCCTATAAAAGCACATACCCTATTTCCTTGTACATGAATCTGCAATGCTTTCAGAATTGTTTTACCTTAATAAAAAAATAACCTGTTCATAATCGAGTTATGAAAATAAATAAAGAGTGCACATTCCATCCGCTGTTGAATATTACGACTACTTCTCATAACAATAAACTAAAGTCATTCAACAATTACGATGAAGTTTGTACTAAAAGTTGGTTTATTTTGGTTCTCATTAACCGCAGTAAAATTCATGAATACATGTAAAAGACTCTGCTTGTATCGCCTGCAATTTACTATCGCTGTTGCCTTTTCCTTTCGCAATAAAGATGAAAGTTTGCATCGCTCGAAAAACGTTTAGATGCGTCCGATTTTCAGAGGACAGACGAGTGGCATTCTCACATACAACGTTTCCTGATTGAAATAATACGTCTCTGTGTTAAGAAACATTCTCTTGATAACCTTTGAGAAATTGTTTGGATAAATCCAACGTCAATGACATTACTCGTTTTGTATCTATAGGCCACGTAAATCTTGTGGTCCATCTTATAAATAATTGAGGAATGATTCATTTTGCAATGAATTGGAAGAGGCGAGATGTACTTCACATTCATTGAAATGAAAGCAAATGGAAGTTTTGAGAACACAGACGCGAAAACGATTACACGAAACAAATATATAGGTTCTCGGTCAAGGGTTTCAGGGTGGCACTCGATAAACCGTCACTGTAGCTCCAATAGCCCCAGCGTGGCACTCGATTCCTCGAAGGGTGATTGACGTTTATTGTGCAACAGGTTTTAGTATGAAAATTGGATATTTGGAAAAGACCTAATACATACCCTCATACATTGTTCTCTGACTTATCACTGTAAGCTGTATTTTTATTGCTATTGAATATTACCATGCACACCACATACGCGTGCACACACACACACACACACACACACACATATATATATATATATATATATATATATATATATATATATATATATATATATATATATATATATATTATATATATATATGTATGTATGTATATATATACATACATACACACATACATATACATATCCCGAAACGTAGGTGATGGAAATAGATAAATTTACAGCTGAAAATGCTGAAGTTTCTGTAAGCCATACTGTTCCTGTTAAAGATTCGACTTTCTAGGAGAGGCAATACCACTCATACATACATACATACATATATATATGTATATATATATATATGTATGTGTGTGTGTGTATCCTTTTTATTTACACGGGCATTGCCATGGAGAGCTAACCTCAGAATGTGCAACCCATCCGATTTCCAGCAGGTATTGTTGGAAAAAGAATGTTAGCCTAGCAATACCACTCATATATATATATATATATATATATATATATATATATATATATATATATATATATATATATATATATATATATATATATATATATATATATATATATATATATATATATATATATATATATGTGTGTGTGTGTGTCTTTATTTCATTTGGATTAGTTCAATCGGTGGCTGCAACAGTTTCAACTTTCCTCTTTTTCTCAGCATGGAAAAGTTCCTCATGGGACGAGTTGATATCGTACTCGGCTAGCACTCTGCTAGACCCGCGTTCGATTCTCCGGCAGGCCAATGAAGAATCAGAGGAATTTATTTCTGGTGACAGAAATTCATTTCTCGCTATAATGTGGTTCGGATTCCACAATAAGCTGTAGGACCCATTGCTAGGTAACCAATTGGTCCTTAGCCACGTAAAATAAGTGTAATCCTTCGGGCCAGCCCTCTCTAGGAGAGCTGTTAATCAGCTCCTCAGTGGTCTGGTTAAACTAAGATATACTTAACTTAATTTTCCTCAACATGGAAAACCAGAGGAAATAATTCGTTAGATGCGCGTTATTCTGTTAGAGCGTTGGGCCTCTTGCTATTTCTCGTACACTCTTCAAGGCCAACGCTGCGTTTTAGCTTGTGTATTCACTCATTACCATGGACAAGTGATGACCTCAATTACTATGACACCACATTGCATACATAAAGTCTTCAAAATGGTGCACTGCTAATGTCTGTTTAGCCCTTTCTCTTGCCACTTATTGCATTAAGGGTATCTTACTTTTTAGAAGTATAGTGGAATTATGAGACCCAAAAAGTGTATTCTCTCTCTCTCTCTCTCTCTCTCTCTCTCTCTCTCTCTCTAAATCCATGATAAATCCATGATACGTTGTTAGATTTCTCTGCCTTTGCCTTCATCAAACTAGTATGCTTAAACATGATCGTTCTAACGTATGAATTCACGGCATGTTTATAAAGGGTATTAGGTGCGGCTGAAATGGCTACTTCCAACACATGAAGTGTTTATTCTGCTAGAATGCTTGATCTATAAAGAAAACTTTTGTCTGCTTGTGAACGTTTCTAACGTCCTTATCTTAAGAGTGACTACCATAAGATAACGGAGGAAACTTGGTGAAATAAATGTACCAGTATCCCTTTAATGAGACGAATTTCATATCTGTCTGATTTCGTTTGCTCTGAGGGTCAAGCGTTAGCAGCAGGAATATCTTCAGTAGAAGCACGTTCATTACGAAGTCTGGTGCTTTCTTAAGACTACCAAAAAAAAAAGGCCATCTCTTCTAATTCTATTTGCTAATATGAAATATAGAAACATTTCAGAGTTAACTCATTTACGACACCTAAACCAGTAATTACGAAGGATATAATATAGACTATATTCTTTTCCCGTATCTGGCCTTAGGTTCTACATCGGCTTCCCACAACACCTTTTGAGAATTCTGGAACGGGCGTTTAGTTAAAGGTTATTATTCTATTTCACACAGACATAAAGATTTCAAGTACGACTTTTAATACCTTGATTTTCAGACTTTGGAGATTCTGAGAATAAGTTTATTCATGAAGGATTTGTAAAAACAAAGTAATTAATTTTCTTGGGCTTATTAAGAGACCTTATGGGTTGTAACATTAAAGATAGCTATAAATCGTAATTCTTCTCAAACCTTAGTATTAAGTTTGAGAACACCTTGAAGTGATCTGCTTCTTGAAAATATGATTTTAGAGCAAATTGTTTGGCAACCGATTTTTTTGTGACTGCGTTCTTTATCTTCTATATATTTGGCTTGTGGCATTGTAAAGAGACTCTGCTCTGGGCAACCCATTTCAAATGTTGGGAAAGCAGATTTTACATCTAGTTCAGGTTTTTTTATGATTCGTTAGGTCTTGAAGATTTGCTATTTGGAATTTAGATTCTAAAATAAATTATCTGAAGACCTACAAGAAGATTCAGAGAGCGAATCCTCCCTCGGTTCTTGATACAAATTTACAATATAGCGTTTTCTGAGCGTTTCAAATTGCAGTATTTCCTTTTCATACTGGGTGGGATGAGTCATCAACAACAACCGTAAAAAATATTGCCAAAGCTTTTCTTTTTTAAATTTAAAAACACTAAGGAAGCAATTGTCCAAGGACAACTCTCGAACTCTTCAGCTCTGAGGAGTTCGATTATTCCAGATATCCATTTGAAGAGATTTTTTTTCCTGGACGTTTAGAGATATCTGATATCTTTGGCTGTCAACGATCCATGAGATGGGGAACATTTAAAAACCAGTCACAAGAAAGTATTTGATACAGCTTGGTAGTTTCGCTTAGTGCTGAACTTTGCTGAAAAATTTCTGTCGTCGAGTAGAACAAAAGCCTCTCCTTTTAAAACTTTTGAAACATCCAGGAATTAGGACCTCTAAAGTGTTGTTAGTAACATCATGAAATATCACGTTACACTTCTAGAAATTTTAAATTAAAAGACATTCCCAAAGTTACTGATAATACATTTACATAGCTTAGTAAAAAATTAATTACAGGTAAACTTTAGGGATAAGTTGCAAATAATAAACAAGATTAAGAATATGATTCCAGTGACAGTAATCTACAAAATGTCGTAAGCATTATTAGAAACGCCCTATCTAAATGCTAAATACTTTTGCACAGGGGGCCAAAACTTCAACGTGCACTGTAGAGTCTATAATCCAACAAAAATACGTAGTAAGTTTCTTAATCACCATTGCGTAGAGATCGGGTTATATTCGACAACTTTCTTAGAGAGAGAGAGAGAGAGAGAGAGAGAGAGAGAGAGAGAGAGAGAGAGAGAGAGAGAGAGAGAGAGAGATCATTTCTTTGAAATAACATCAAGTACGAAGAGTGTGGATGAACGTTTTTCATGAACTCTTCTATTCCAACCTCCACAAAATGACTGTAATATTCCTCTCGAGATCTTCGTTCCTACTGTAATTAAACTATTAAGATAAATTGAGAAGGGACTGATTCAAGGCCCAGAGAGGACTTTGCTTGTTTCTGAATCTCTTGGTAACGGTGCATGGTAGATTGTTGAAGAACTTATTCATTAACCCCTTAAGTGGATAATTTTGACGTTACCATTAAAAACCTTGTAGGATTATTTTATTTCTATTCAGAATTCTCAACGGCTACTGATCTTCACATTCAGTTACAAACAATGCTTGCTATAATCTTATGTAAACCAAAAATTATTTAGAATGTCTTGCCGTTAACAAAACAAAAATTTTCTCATTGAATAGACACAAACTTCAAAATATGAGATTATTAGCGGCTCTATATAAAACAAAACTACCAAGTTCTTTTTACGTAATCCCAAGAGAAACAATGGATACGTCGAAGATGGAAAGTCATCGTTAACTTCTCCAAGGAGAGTGGTTAGCGTCTAATTGAATTGGCGCCAAGCTTGAATTTTACTCACGGGTCACTATGGGATCACACTTCTTGGGATCATTTCCTTGTCAGAGTGGTCCTTAAATGTTTTCCTTCAGTAAGAATTATCATTTTCTTTTTCTTTAAATGGAAAAATAATTGAAGAGCACACTACATGGTAACTGAGTAAAATAGATAGGAATAAATGAAAAAGCAGATACTTGTCAAAAGGTATTTCAGCAATCGTGATGTAAATGCTGATAACAGGAAATCCTCACTGGGTATTATTATTTCGTGGAAGCCCCTCATTATTAATGATGATTTAGATTAGAATCCCTGTCCCCCGCACTTTTGTACTTTCTTGAAATGTTTGATGTCTCTTCTTCTAAAAACTATTGATGAGCACTCCTGGTTACCCCAGGCACCAAAAAATCTTTGAATAAATCAAAGAAAAGCTTTGACAACGTTGCTGATCATCCCTAAAGCAACCTAAGACTAGTAAACGTTGCTTACTTACTTCTAAAATATCTTACGATGGGCAACCAGCTCAGTGGCGAAAGTCAGAAGCGTAACATGCATTCGTCAAAAAACTTGAACCTGAAGATATGTGGCATGGCAGAGTTTAAGCTACGCTCTGTAAAGATATCATTCGGCCGAAATTATAGAAAAGCTTCCTAACGCTTTAAAATCATTATGACTTACTATGCAGGACACACCTGTTTTAAAGTAAGATGACGTTTAAAGAGTGTGGAGAGAAACTTAAATGAAGGCAGACGATCCTTGATTTTCGGGAACTCTTGGAAAATCGATGAAGATTAGCTATGTATGAAAAATTAAGCAGACACACAAGCGCGCTCGAAGTTCAAGAAAAGAACTAAATACTTTGTCTCACGGCCAAGCTTTTTCAAATGATCAGGCAGTATAGTGATCCAAACGCATGTATCCTCTCTACTCCAGAAACTAGTAAAAAATTAAAAACTTAAAAAAAAAAATATGATAACTTTCATCACAGATTTATGATTTTTAGTAAGATCTCATATGAAATCTGGCTCCCAAAATGCTAAAGCACTGAACCAGAGAGCCTGCAATGAGGAATGAATGAGGGATGTCCATTCCCCGGAAGAATTCGAACCTACACATTTACGCCTCATGTACATTTTGACCAGAGCAAATAAAAACATATCCTCACCACCGTAAATTCATGTTGGGTATTTTTGCCTTAGGGGCTGATATATCTGGAAACTGCCGGACCCTCCACAAATTCCTTTTAAGTTTGGATAAGTAAGCCTATGAAAACTTTGCATTCCAAAATAGGAAGCAAATGAAGAAATTTTATTTTTCTAGTTAGAAAATGAACTCACACACGCTTAACAAACTTCAACAGTAAACTACTTCAGTATCAAGAGCAATAATGTTCTACTTAAGTTCAAATATATACGAATCAGTCAAATTCAGTTGAAACTTCATTCCAACTGAAATTAATCTAATCTCAATATGACAACGGAATGGTGTATGTTTGTTTTAAAAAGATTACAATACCGAGGGACAATAATGACCTCTTGACTTCTCCATATTATTTCTTCGTATAATTTTGGATACTTTGATGTTATTCTCACAGCCAGTAGTTCCTCATTGGACGGGTAGGTACCGCTTTCAGCTAGCACTCCGCTGGCCACGCGTTCTATTCTCCGACCGGCCAATGAAGAATAAGAAGAATTCATTTCTGGTGATAGAAATTCATTTCTCGCTATAATGTGGTTCGGATTCCACAATAAGATGTAGGTCCCGTTGCTAGGTAACCAATTGGTTCTTAGTCACGTAAAATAAATCTAATCCTTCTGGCCAGCCCTAGCAGAGCTGTTAATCAGCTCAGTGGTCTGGTTAAACTGAGGTATACTTAACTTCTCATAGCCAGTACTGGTTCGAAAGCCGCATGAAAAAGAAACAAGTAAAAAATGCACCGAAGTTTTTTCGTAGCAATCGAGTTTTTTGTACAGCCGCTACAGCGTATAATCAAGGCCACCGAAAATAGATCTAGCTTTCGGTTGCCTCGGTATAATACTGTATGAGCCGTGGCCCATGAAACTTTAACCACCGCCCTGTGGTGGCCTCTCCTATATCGTTGCCAGACGCACCATTACTGCGAACTTTAACCTTAAATAAAATAAAAACTACTGAGGCTAGAGGGCTGCAATTTGATACGTTTAATGATTGCAGGGTGGATGATCAACATACCAATTTACAGTCCTCTAGCCTCAGTAGTTTTTAAGATCTTCGGGCGGACAGGAAAAAAGTGCGGACTGACAGACAAAGCCGGCACAATAGTTTTCTTTTCAGAAAACTAAAAAGCAGCTCTGTTCATAATTACCACTCCAGAAACACGGATTATCTTGTGAAGCTACATCTTTTTAGAAAAGAGTTGCATAAGTGCTCTCTCTCTCTCTCTCTCTCTCTCTCTCTCTCTCTCTCTCTCTCTCTCTCTCTATATATATATATATATATATATATATATATATATATATATATATATATATATATATATATATATATATATATATATATATAAAACACTCCATGGCAGATGGTCATTGTCACATATATACTTTGATGAACTGTGGATGAACCCTCTGTGCAATAAAGTTCCACGGCATTGGCTGCAACATAAACCTAGGAAGCAGACGCGTCAGCAGTTCGCCGAAGCTCGCTACGCGCTCTGTGATATTCACCTTTGCATTGTAGGCATTCTCATGCTTTTGAAGGCCTCCCCTTTCCTATAACTCTTCCTTTTCTTCTATCCAAACCTTTCAGTACTTTCTTCCCCCTCTTACATCATAACTGTTTCTTAATAAAACCTCTTCCTTGTCTAGACTCACATTGGTTTTCCCCTATTCTTTCATCCGTTTACGTTTATACAGTGGAGCAATTATTCGTCTCGACATTCCTTCTAAACCTACTCTTCATCCTTGCAGAACTTACAAACCATCACCAGCCACTGTCACCTCACAGAGCAGCCCGGCGACTCTCCTTTCCTCGACCTCTTAATTGTTCTCTCTAAGTCATCAGCAGTCACTTTTACATTCATCATCAAATTTAGATTAGCAAACCCCGCCCCGCCCCCTTCACCCCTCGCATCATTCAGCTTAGCCTCTTCCATTCTGCTTTTAAATAAATCTTCAGAATCCCCACTACATAAGGTAAAGACTTCATTCACTTCAGGCAGCGTTGCGTACAGTATATGATGTGTATTTTCTCACCATAGGCCATCTGGATCTCAGGAAGTTCCTCGTTGGACGAGTCGGTAGAGTTCTCGGCTAGCACTCTGCTAGGCTTGAGTTCGAGTCTCCGGCCGGCCAATGAAGAATTAGAGGAATTTATTTCTGGTGACAGAAATTCATTCTCGCTATAATGTGGTTCGGATTCCACAATAAGCTGTAGGTCCCGTTGTTAGGTAACCAATCGGTTCTTAGCCACGTAAAATAAATCTAATCCTTCGGGCCAGCCCTCTCTAGGAGAGCTGTTAATCAGCTCAGTGGTCTGGTTAAACTAAGGTATGCTTTATCTGGATCTCAGTAAGTCAGTACGGATGAAACTGCTAGCCTTATGGTCTTTTCTTGACCCAGGCTAATGCTGGTATCCATTGCCAGCTGGATCGACTGGCGGCCGTCAAACTAGTATCGAAATTTCGATTTTGAGCCTGGAGCTTTGTCACTGTACTACACCACAGTTATGATATATATATATATATATATATATATATATATATATATATATATATATATATATATGTGTGTGTGTGTGTGTGTGTGTGTGTGTATACACACATATATATATATATATATATATATATATATATATATATATATATATATATATATATATATATGTATGTATATATATATATATATATATATATATATATATATATATACTGTATATATATGTATATATATATATATATATATATATATATATATATATATATATATATATATATATACTGTATAGCCTATATATATACATACATATATAATTCCGAAGTGTACAGAGCCAAAATCAGATTATTTCATTCTTAACATCTGAATTTGAGTTGTTTTTATTTCCGGAAATTTTTTCCGGAAGTCAAACAGAAAAAGACAAAAATCGCTCAATTTCATCTTCAGACAAGGCTGCCTTATGACACACATGACACAAATAATTCAGAACAAGGAAAGCGTACGAATTAATCAAAATATAGAAACATAGAAATAATGGGCGGTGTAGACATTTTTTTAATCTAAAGGAAGCAAAATATCCCATAACAGCAACGTCCGTAGAATTGCTATTCATAAAATGCCACTTAACTCACTTAGGTCCCTTCATTTTCCTTGATACCAACACGGTGTTCAAGGAATTTGTCAACGTGCTAACTCTTGTTTTCTGAACGTTGTGTAGTTACTGTCATTTAGTTCTTCGAAAAGATGAAAGGTATCAACAAAATTGAAATGCAGTTTAACCGAACAATACAAGAACGAATATATATTTTTTAAACGGTACCTTATGCCTACAAGGCCACACGATCCCGACGAGAAAATAAATCGCACAAGAAGCTGACATTGGCACCCTCCATCATATGCACATCTAACAATGTCATCTTAACAAGCAGACTGAGGCTAGTCAAGAAGAGGAAACGCGTGAAAGCTTTATGCAAATTGTTTGTTTGTACTTGTGAATAAGGGAACCAAAAGCACGAACTTGCGTTGTTATGATTCCTGTCCTCAAATCAAGGCTTGGGGGTTCAACTACCAAGGAGTTCCCTCAGATGTGCGCTGTACAAGCAACCTCAGAAGATAAAGTCATAAAATTGTTTCCTGTGTGTATATATATATATATATATATATATATATATATATATATATATATATATATATATATATATATATATATATATATATATAAAAATAGTCATATATATATATATATATATATATATATATATATATATATATATATATATATATATATATATATATATATATATATATATATATATATATCTATATATCTATGTATCTATCTATCTAGTGTGAATGTCTATCTATCTATCTATCTATCTACCTATCTATCTATATATATACATGTGTGTGTGTGTGCATTTTAACATTAAGTTTTGACTCCAAAGAAAAAATAACACAATGTTGCTACTGCATACCTAATACATAAGCTGATCATGGATGAACCGAATGTGCAGGACACTTCCACGACATTAACCACTTCCATTTCCCAGGCAAAAGGCTCATTAACAGCTCACTGAGCCGTTTTGTACTATTCAAATCTATCTTGCCATAACTTTTTACGCTTCTAAATTCTTAAGCACTTACATTCCAATGCTTGGTTTAAAACTCATTCAAGCCTTTCTAAGTATCTCTCCTTCTCCCTCCTCATCTTAACATTTCCAACGTTGGAACAATATCTGCCGGACTCATTTTCCTCTTCCCTACTAATCCTGGGCAGCCACTCAGGCCCACAAGCATACACAAACTCACATTCAACCCATTCATTTTTGCACAATTCAGTTCTTCCTCTTTTTGCATCCTATATTATCAACAAAGCTCCAATTCTTATTATACTGACAAATTGCATCACAGTTCAATCCTTTATCTTGATTTTTGAGTGGCCTATAAACAGGGAATTTGACTAGAGGACTTTAGGAGACCCTATTAATCCACCATTTTTCCAAGATATTAATAGGATTTTCAATAAAAATGCTCATTCAATTCTTATTATACTGACTGGTTTACCTTCTGTCCTCTTCTGTCAATCTACAAATATATCTATTTACTTTCATTCCACTCTGTTTCTTCTCTCCATCTACAAATCTATTTACTTTATCTTGAGATCTACAAATATATCTATTTACTTTCATTGCGCTCTGGCCTCCCAATTCAAATAAAATCTACAAATTTATCTAGATTTCTGACTTTATTCCACAAATATATCTATTTACTTTCATTGCGCTCTGCTTCTTCTGTCCTCCCAATCTTTATTTACTTTCTTCTCTGCTTCTCCTCAATCTACAAATATATCCACCATTCATTTTGTATCTATTAAAACTGATCTACAAATATATCTATTTACTTTCATTGCGCTTTTCTTCTGTCCTCCCAATCTAATAAAATGACACATCTCATCCCAATCTACAAATATATCTATTTGCTTTCTGCTTCCTCCCAATCTCTGCTGTCCTCCCAATCTACAAATATATCTATTTACTTTCATTCCACTCTGTTTCTTCTCTCCCCCAATCTATAAATATATCTATTTGCTTTCATTCTGCTTCTTCTGTCCTCCCAATCTAAAATATATCTATTTGCTTTCATTCCACTCTGTTTCTTCTGTCCTCCCAATCTACAAATATATCTATTTGCTTTCATTCCCAATCTACAAAATATATCTGCTTCATTGTCCTCCCAATCTACAAATATATCTATTTGCTTTCATTCCGGTCTGCTTCTCCTGTCCTCCAAATCTACAAATATATCTATTTACTTTCATTGCGCTCTGCTTCTTCTCTCCTCCCAATCTGCAAATATATCTATTTACTTTCATTGCGCTCTGCTTCTTCTGTCCTCCCAATCTACAGTACAAATATATCTATTTACTTTCATTGCGCTCTGCTTCTTCTGTCCTCCCAATCTACAAATATATCTATTTGCTTTCATTCCACTCTGTTTCTTCTGTCCTCCCAATCTACAAATATATCTATTTGCTTTCATTCCGGTCTGCTTCTTCTGTCCTCCCAATCTACAAATATATCTATTTACTTTCATTGCGCTTTTCTTCTGTCCTCCCATTCAAATCTACTCTTTCATTGCGCTCTGCTTCTTCTGTCCTCCCAATCTATAAATATATCTATTTACTTTCATTGCGCTCTGCTTCTTCTGTCCTCCCAATCTACAAATATATCTATTTACTTTCATTGTCCTCCCAATCTCTGCTTCTTCTGTCCTCCCAATCTACAAATATATCTATTTACTTTCATTGCGCTCTCTACAAATATCTGCTTCTTCTGTCCTCCCAATCTACAAATATATCTATTTACTTTCATTCCACTCTGTTTCTTCTCTCCTCCCAATCTACAAATATATCTATTTACTTTCATTCCACTCTGTTTCTTCTCTCCTCCCAATCTACAAATATATCTATTTACTTTCATTGCGCTCTGCTTCTTCTGTCCTCCCAATCTACAAATATATCTATTTGCTTTCATTCCACTCTGTTTCTTCTGTCCTCCCAATCTACAAATATATCTGTTTACAAATTTACAAATATATCTATTTAATTTCATTGCGCTCTGCTTCTTCTGTCCTCCCAATCTACAATATCTATTTAATTTCATTGCCTCCTAATCTACAAATATATCTATTTAATTTCATTGCGCTCTGCTTCTTCTGTCCTCCCAATCTACAAATATATCTATTTAATTTCATTGCGCTCTGCTTCTTCTGTCCTCCCAATCTACAAATATATCTATTTACTTTCATTCCACTCTACTTCTTCTGCCCTCCCAATCTACAAATATATCTATTTACTTTCATTGTGCTCTTCTGTCTTCTTCTTCTGCCTCCCAATCTACAAATATATCTATTTACTTTCATTCCGCTCTGCTTCTTCTGTCCTCCCAATCTACAAATATATCTATTTACTTTCATTGCGCTCTGCTTCTTCTGTCCTCCTAGCGTACAAATATATCTGTTTACTTTCATTGCGCTCTGCTTCTTCTGTCCTCCCAATCTACAAATATATCTATTTAATTTCATTGCGCTCTGCTTCTTCTGTCCTCCCAATCTACAAATATATCTATTTAATTTCATTGCGCTCTGCTTCTTCTGTCCTCCCAATCTACAAATATATCTATTTAATTTCATTGCGCTCTGCTTCTTCTGTCCTCCCAATCTACAAATATATCTATTTACTTTCATTCCACTTGCTTCTTCTGTCCTCCCAATCTACAAAATATCTATTTGCTTTCATTGCGCTCTGCTTCTTCTGTCCTCCCAATCTATAAATATATCTATTTGCTTTCATTGTGCTCTGCTTCTTCTGTCCTCCCAATCTATAAATATATCTATTTACTTTCATTGCGCTCTGCTTCTTCTGTCCTCCTAATCTACAAATATATCTATTTACTTTCATTGTGCTTCTGTCCTCCCAATCTACTTCTTCTGTTTCCTCCCCCAATCTATAAATATATCTATTTAATTTAATTGCGCTCTGCTTCTTCTGTCCTCCCAATCTACAAATATATCTATTTAATTTCATTGCGCTCTGCTTCTTCTGTCCTCCCAATCTACAAATATATCTATTTAATTTCATTGCTATTTGTCCTCCCAATCTACAAATATATCTATTTACTTTCATTGCGTCTGCTTCTTCTGTCCTCCCAATCTACAAATATATCTATTTACTTTCATTGCGCTCTACTTCTTCTGCCCTCCCAATCTACAAATATATCTATTTACTTTCATTGCGCTCTGCTTCTTCTGTCCTCCTAATCTACAAATATATCTATTTACTTTCATTGCTCTCTGCTTCTTCTGTCCTCCCAATCTACAAATATATCTATTTACTTTCATTCCACTCTGTTTTTCTGTCCTCCCAATCTACAAATATATCTATTTAATTTCTTTCTACTTCCTGTCCTCCCAATCTACAAATATATCTACTTACTTTCACTGCTTCTTCTGTCCTCCCAATCTACAAATATATCTATTTACTTTCATTGTGCTCTACTTCTTCTGTCCTCCCAATCTACAAATATATCTATTTACTTTCACTGCGCTCTACTTCTTCTGTCCTCCCAATCTACAAATATATCTATTTACTTTCATTGCGCTCTACTTCTTCTGTCCTCCCAATCTACAAATATATCTATTTGCTTTCATTCCACTCTGTTTCTTCTGTCCTCCCAATCTACAAATATATCTATTTACTTTCATTGTGCTCTGCTTCTTCTGTCCTCCCAATCTACAAATATATCTATTTACTTTCACTGCGCTCTACTTCTTCTGCCCTCCCAATCTACAAATATATCTTTATTTACTATCTATTTACTTTCATTTACTTTCACTGCGCTCTACTTCTTCTGTCCTCCCAATCTACAAATATATCTATTTACTTTCATTCCACTCTGTTTCTTCTGTCCTCCCAATCTACAAATATATCTATTTACTTTCATTGCGCTCTGCTTCTTCTGTCCTCCCAATCTACAAATATATCTATTTACTTTCATTGCGCTCTGCTTCTTCTGTCCTCCCAATCTATAAATATATCTATTTACTTTCATTGTGCTCTGCTTCTTCTGTCCTCCCAATCTACAAATATATCTATTTACTTTCATTGTGCTCTGCTTCTTCTGTCCTCCCAATCTACAAATATATCTATTTACTTTCACTTCTATTTTACTTTCACTGCGCTCTGCTTCTTCTGTCCTCCCAATCTACAAATATATCTATTTACTTTCAATGCAATCTACAAATATATCTATTTACTTTCACTGCTCTACTTCTTCTGTCCTCCCAATCTACAAATATATCTATTTACTTTCATTGCGCTCTGCTTCTTCTGTCCTCCCAATCTACAAATATATCTATTTACTTTCATTGCGCTCTGCTTCTTCTGTCCTCCCAATCTACAAATATATCTATTTACTTTCATTGCGCTCTGCTTCTTCTGTCCTCCCAATCTACAAATATATCTATTTACTTTCATTGCGCTCTGCTTCTTCTGTCCTCCCAATCTATAAATATATCTATTTACTTTCATTCCACTCTGTTTCTTCTGTCCTCCCAATCTACAAATATATCTATTTACTTTCATTGCGCTCTACTTCTTCTGTCCTCCCAATCTACAATCTACTTACTTTCATTCTGCTCTGCTTCTTCTGTCCTCCCAATCTACAAATATATCTATTTACTTTCATTGCCTCCCACTCTGCTTCTTCTGTCCTCCCAATCTACAAATCTACCAATATATCTATTTACTTTCATTGCACTCTGTTTCTTCTCTCCTCCCAATCTACAAATATATCTATTTAATTTCATTGCGCTCTGCTTCTTCTGTCCTCCCAATCTACAAATATATCTATTTAATTTCATTGCGCTCTGCTTCTTCTGTCCTCCCAATCTACAAATATATCTATTTAATTTCATTGCGCTCTGCTTCTTCTGTCCTCCCAATCTACAATTATATCTATTTACTTTCATTCCACTCTGTTTCTTCTGTCCTCCCAATCTACAAATATATCTATTTACTTTCATTGCGCTCTGCTTCTTCTGTCCTCCCAATCTACAAATATATCTATTTACTTTCATTGCGCTCTGCTTCTTCTGTCCTCCCAATCTATAAATATATCTATTTACTTTCATTGCGCTCTGCTTCTTCTGTCCTCCTAGCGTACAAATATATCTGTTTACTTTCATTGCACTCTGCTTCTTCTGTCCTCCCAATCTATAAATATATCTATTTGCTTTCATTCCACTACAAATATATCTATTTACTTTCATTGTTTCTTCTGTCCTCCCAATCTACAAATATATCTATTTACTTTCATTGCGCTCTGCTTCTTCTGTCCTATATCTACCCAATCTACAAATATATCTATTTACTTTCATTGCCTCCCAATCTCTGCTTCTTCTGTCCTCCCAATCTATAAATATATATTTACTATTTAATTTCTTTGCTCCTCTGCGTACAAATTCTCTCTTTCATTGCACTCCTTCTTCTGTCCTCCCAATCTACAAATATATCTATTTAATTTCATTGCTCTTTGCTTCTTCTCTCCTCCCAATCTACAAATATATCTATTTAATTTCATTGCGCTCTGCTTCTTCTATCCTCCCAATCTACAAATATATCTATTTACTTTCATTGCGCTCTGCTTCTTCTGTCCTCCCACTCTACAAATATATCTATTTGCTTTCATTGCGCTCTGCTTTTCTGTCCTCCCAATCTACAAATATATCTATTTACCTTATCAAAAGGTGTGAAAATATCTGAAGGGTGTTTATTTTGGTTTTCCTCAGAGGGGCTAGAAATATTTTTATACCCTAATATGTTTCGTTTCAATTATGTTTTTCAGGGGACAGTGGCTTAAGGTTCTCTGTACTTGCTTCCTCTACCTATCTTTCATTAATTCTATTCATTGTTTGGTAACTTATGAATGTCTTTGGTAAAATAAATAAAAATGAAAATATGGCAGGAGATAAAAGTCAGACACGAGTTGAAGAGGAAGTGTCATAGCTGACAACAGAATCTATAGGCCACCTGCGTCTCCCGTCCATCTATCATTTGCTCACCAACGGAAGTGAAGATTTGTTCCATTGCTTAAAGTCCTGCTCCTTATTTTTTCTCTCGTCAACAAAAAAAAAAAGATCATTAGTATATTGCTGTAACGTAGAATCACGAGGAAACCTTTTTTTTGGCGGAAGAAGACATTAAATGTTTTCTTCTCTTTCAAAAACAATATATGAAAATAAGAATCATTCATTATCATTTAATTTTTCTGCTGGCGCATATTAGCTGTTCAGGAATAAAGGAACAGCCAATTACGAAATTAATGAAAATCTTGGCAAGTAACATCGACAAATTGTTCTGTGAATCGGTTGAATTTGTTCCGGTAATGTGGAGAGAATATTGGATTATAGATTGGAGGAAAAAAGGTTTGGTTCGGAAGGCCTGGGAGGAAGGAGGGAAGGAAAACCATCAAATGCTGGATAGAATGAAGAAGGCACTGGAAAGGAAGGGGCTTCGTGTCCTGGAAGTGGTTGTTGCAGATGGAGGTGAGTGATGCAAAGCATGTAAGGGTATAATTCACTTATGATGAGCTCATTCCGTAACTGCATGAAGTTCTCTGCATTAGGAAACAGCATTGATACAGGACGCTAAGTATGAATGTGAACATGATCATTATGATTTTTTTTCTCAAAAGCCACACATGTAAGAGATACGGCTTGTTATTACGCACACGCACATATAATCACCCCGTGTTTCTTTTGCAACCCTAGTATTCCATTATCTTTAGACCAAGGGTACAAGGCAATACAAGAGAAGGCTGGATAATTCCAAATATTTGAATAGAGGAAACCAGAGAATATCTGTCCTTCAACAGACCCCGATTAAATATCTACGTAAGCCTAATATGATATTCAGTGTACTTTTCTGCGTCCCTGCTGAGAAGGCTAGTTTTACTGAGTTACTTACGGTTTAGAAAGTCACATCAATATTTTAATTATATCAATTAAGGGGATAACCTTAATTTTATCTTCAAATCTGATAACTGTCTTGTTATAAGTATTACGCATACACCAATCTAACATGAAGAACACCAAGGTATAGCACTATAATGGACTCTAATTATCAAATTAATTAACCTTACCTGTAATACAGTCTTAATTGTATACTTTCAATAAATTTCTGATAGATCCTCTCAGTATGTTTTCGCCACACTCTTTTTGTATCCTTATTTTAGTAGTTTGTTTTTGCCAACACTTCATCCATGAATAAAACACTGCAGTTGCATTCAGTCGTGGTTGCACTGAATAAAGAGTGAAATAAAAGGAATACTCTTTTTTCACGCACACCTACAGAAGAAGGGGCAATTGACAGTTTTAGAACTGAAATCCTTACGTTTATCTTATCATCTTGTGAGAGGTTTTTCATATATTACTTCCGTATCAGTGTCCATATTTAAACTTAAGATTTGGATTAGGTTCTCTATTGAGTTGTATTCTTTTGGATTGTTATGGGAGTTCAGGTATCTCAGGGTTTCCCAACCTGGGGTACAGGTACCCCCAGTGGTACATTTGTACTCTTCAGGGGGTACATTGGATCTAAGAGAATAGCCAGTAATGCACAATGCATGCTGCAATCTGCATTAAGATTGCACAATGTCGTGTCTTTTTTTATTTCCTCATTTTAATGAGCAAAGCTTTGACTTGGATATATCAAGAGTAGGGCGATTACCATTTGTTTTTCACTATTATGGAACTTCCCTACTAGTAGGCTGTAATCTGTACCGGTACCGGGCCTGAAAAGATGTAGTCTACACAAACAGATTTCAAAATGAAATTACATCACAATACCAATTTCACTGTTTTTCTTTTTCATCCTCAATTTTTAGGGGTACACACGAATCTATAAAAATGCCCAAAGGGTACAGAAGAAGAAAAAGGCTGGGAACCCCTAAAGTATCTGGTTGAAGTGAGGTATATT
>NC_089751.1:2164179-2194179 GCF_040412425.1 Macrobrachium rosenbergii
CCACATAACAAGCGCGGTTAACTCAACTTTAGTACTAATAACACTGTTACCATTTCTTTTTCGCCAGGGAAAGAAAATTTTGTTTTTCGTAACATGCATTCAGATCAGCAAAGGGGAATGATAGTTATGAGACGCCGTGTTCCTTGAGGCTATAGGCTAGGTGGTCCCAAAGAGGATCGTGAAATATCTTTTTTAATGGTTTTCTTTGCATTGGGCGTATAAAAGTGACTGGGAGTAACAATCAGATTTCCCTGTACTGTACTTCATCAGAGCGACCCAGGAATCACAAGAAGAAAACATGGAAACTTGAGGCTATTTTTTACCTATTTCAGCAAGTTTGGAAATTCAACTCAAACTAAAGAAATATTCTGATAGGGCGAATTCTGGTCTGCAAATGGAGATGCTCATTTCTAGGGGGAAAATAGACAGATGCGGAAAAACAGAGGCTGTAACGTGAGAAATAGCTTGACTAAAAACAAGATCCACAAACAAGGTGCTTAGCTTGAACTTTTCTAAATCACATATCAAAAAAGTTGATCATTCTGTGATTTGAGGAAAAGATGCGGTTGCCCCTAGCAACAAAAATACAAAAACAAATAAACGTCAGAATAACGATAAATGCAATCTTGTTATTCGACTTAATCCCGGAATGTTACCTTACTACAGTACTCGCAGGAAAGGATTATGAAGCATTCAGTTTTAACAGAACTTTACTTACGGATTATCAGCAGTTTTTGCATTCTTATTTTACAACACATCTCAGCGCATACAAACAAAGCGCTCCAGAATTACTTCTTCATAACACTTCTGCGAGACTTTTTCCTTTATTACTTTTCAGGAAATTAACCATGTTGTCTATATATATATATATATATATATATATATATATATATATATATATATATATGTATATATGTGTGTGTGTGTGTGTGTGTGTGTGTGTGTGTGTGTGTGTGAACAAAGTTACAGCCACGAAGGAAAATTGAAACACTGGAGCGCCAAGTACTTTCGTCTTACTGCCAAGACTTGGTCACAGCAACTAAAGATATACAGAGACAAGGGCCTATATATAAGGTGGGTATTAGTCCTAAGGGAATATAAAAAGGTTGGGAGGTCACAGAACGGTCAACGGATTAACAATGAAATTTACTTATCGGTAATCCTATTTATTCTATTTTTCAATTCCTTGTGGAACATATGTTTTATAACAGGGTCAAAAAAGAAAAAATAATCCTCGACTTACTTTAAAATAATTCTGCCAAGTCAACTGAATCAAAACAGATTCTAAGAAGTTCCTAGAAATAGTTTCGTTACAACGTGACAATATTTGGCTTTGCGTCCAATGTATCCTGTGGGACTTTTCACGTCAATGTAAAAGTAGAGGATTCTTACTCTGACCTGTTCTTACCGAGTATTTGTGTCGTTTTATTCTGGTGTTCAGTTCTTTGCTGGTCTGGCCTAAGTAAAATAAATCACAGTCTATACATGGAATTTTGTATAAAATATCCCATTCTTTTCGGGGGCTATTTTTTATAAGCGTGTTTTTATATTATTATATGTGAAGGATACATTTGTATTAAATAGTTTTTTCAAAAGTTTTACAGCTTCAAATCCAGTAAATGTGGCAGACAAAGGGTGTTTGAGGACACTTCTTTTTTTCTTTCCGATTTTCCGTTAAAGGTCTTATAGCTTTATTGCAACAAATATCCATAATATGGGTTGAATATCATGGATTTCTTCCTACTTTTCTGATGTTTTTGAATTCTTGATCTAAAAACTCAAGACTGACTGTCCGCAAGGCTCGAAGAAACGTTGATGGAAAAACTGACATTTTGATATCTATATGATGTCCTGAATGATAGCGTACATATGTCAAATTATTTGTCTTTTTCCTATAAGTACTAAATTTACAATTAAAAGAATCCTTTTTAATATAAATATCCAAAAAATGTAAACAATCATCTTTCCCTAACTCGAGTGTAAATTTAATAGAAGGGACTTGATCATTTAGTTCGGCCAATATGTCATTTACATCCAAAATCTTTGGGTATGATGGCCAAAATAGCATCAACATAACGGTACCATGTTACAGGAAAATGGAAAATCTTGGGGATGTACAGGCGTTCAAAGAATTCCATTTATAAATTTGAAAGAACAGGCGAAAGTGGGTTTCCCGTTGCCATATCAAAAGTTTGTTTAAAATATTCCCCGTTCAAGATAAATTTACAATCACATATGCGCAGTCTTATTAATTCTATGACCTGGCTAATTGTTAATGGCAAATCAAGTTTATGCAATTCATCTTTAAGGCATTCCAGTACCGAGTCAAAGTTCCCACTGACTTGGAGGTGAAATATAGATGAAGAGAGCTGAAGGGTTGAGATGGATTCTTCTTATGTTACGTGAAATGAGGAGGAGCAAAGTTGTTGAAAGATTAACATGCGAAGCAATGGGTCAGTTTGTCTTGAAATTCGTTAGACCTTCGGAGAGAATGGACGACAATAGATTGGTAGACATTGAACAATTCATAAATCTTAGATAAAGGAGACGTAGAAAAGGTTAGAAAGATCCGACAGTAATCTCTACTAAGCGAAACTATGTACAAGATGGATGTAATTAGTACAGTGCGCATAGGAGGCTTTAACACTCTGCTAATAAATCGTCTGTCTGATGTTGTGGAAGTTTTTTACTAATTGTTTTTACTCTTGATACATAAATTCAGGCATGTTGCACCGTCTTGATTTGTCGTAAAACCACCTTTTTATCTGTAGGAATGGCTCATTACAGTAATAATTTCATATACACCCACACCCACACATACACATACACACACACATATATACATATATGTCTGTGTGTATGTATATATATGTGTGTATATATATATATATATATATATATATATATATATATATATATATATATATATATATATATATATATATCTTTCTACAGTATGTAAAAATTGTAGAATTTGACAGACACCAAAGAAGATTTGTCATTTAATCTCTTTTCTCCATACATTCACATTTTATACTTCTTTGACTTCAAAATTCATTTTCAGAAGTATTTCATGACACCGTATATCTTTTTCAATAAAAGGAAACAAATGAAAAATCTCCTCCCAATACCAAGATTAAAACCCCAATTTTCAGTTGCATGCTGAAGCAAAGCCTGCTGAATCAAGCTTCGCGTTGCAACCTAAAGGTCTTCGTGGAAATAAAGAGAAGGTACTCTAAAGAAAAGTCGTTGTCGATATTGGCCTGCTCAGGTAAATAGTGATAAAAAACTGATGTTTCTGAAACATCAACAACAGATTAAAAATAAAAAAGTTATATGATTTTTTCAAGTTAAGAAAAAGTCATTAACGATTTTTGAAATATATCTTAGATCGGCTTTCCTACTAAAAGGTCATATATTGCCTTACCTTCGTAGTTATGCAAATTGGCTTTCATAACTACTTTTTTCCATGACTCGATCAAATCTACAGTACAGGTCGGCTTCAACTTAACGTTTTAATTTGTCGTCTTCTCTGTAACGCCTGACGCTCAATCATTTGCTTTAATATTGTAAATCACAGATGTTATCATACGAGAAAAAAATAGACGAACGCTTCTGCCATCATTCTGTGCGAAATTTCTGTCAGGATAAAAAGTATTAAATCATGATCCTCAATCATAAGTCATACACTAGAACTCTTTTTAAAAGAACCGTGCTGTCGAGTCACACTAAAAACAAATGTTTTCCTAGCAAAAGAATTGGCTCGTGCCTGCATTGCTGCATCTCCTGTTGTCATAATTTCATTTCATTTATCATCACAAAGAAAGGTTTCGTTTCTGTTTTCTAATAGAATTCAGTCTTTCAAATAATGACTGCGTAATGAATAACTTCTGATATACAATTCCTGTGTAACAAAACAGATAGATTTGATAAGAAAACCAAGGTTTATATTGGTTTCATGAAAGCTGTTTCGTATTGTGAAACAGCTTCCTGGTATCGGATAGAAAAATGTGCTTATATATATATATATATATATATATATATATATATATATATATATATATATATATATATATATATATATATATATATATATATATATATATATATATATATATATATATATATATATATAATATGTATATATAAATAATATATATATATGTATATATATATATATATATATATATATATATATATAAATATATAAATATAAATACACTATATATATACATATATATGTACATATATATGTGTATATGCATATATGTATGTATATAATCAGTAAGCTACAAACGTCCTTTAATATCCAATTCGCTCTACCTCGGAAATAATATATTTTCATATATGTTACCGAAGGGGAATTTTTTAGTTGATAATAAGTTCGTCGTCCCGTGGGCTCGAACCAGCGAAGGACAAGAACTCAGGACTACAGTGGACGCATGTAACCCACGCGGCCAGCAAGTGAGGTATAAGTGGATATCGTAGCTTACTGATTGTATATGAATCACGGTGATGTGATAAAAGTCATGTATGTATATGTATATATATGCATATATATATATATTTTATATATATATATATATATATATTATATATATATATATATATATATATATATATATATATATATATTATATATATATATATATATATATATATATATATATATATATATATATATATATATATATATATATATATATATATATATATATATATATATATATATATATATATATATGACGTCAAGGAAGGAAAGCTGATGGTTGGACTCCCTCTCGAGCGTATAAGATGTTGGAGTATTGAGTACTTTGTCCTTGTTACAAGGCAAAATGATGCTTCTAACACTACTGTTTTGGAAAACGAACTTTTACCGGATTGGGCTCGAATTTCTATAGCTCATGCTACTTTAATTTTAAACTTAATTCTGTTTATACAGTACATTATTTCACAGAGCTTTACGAAGTACTTCTAACTGGGACAAGTTTCGCAAGGAATAAAAGTATATTCTTAGCAAATCAATCTAAAAACAACTGTGTTCCAGCTAATTTTGTCAGTAAGAGTTACCGAAAATTACCCAACAATTTCTTCTCCCCGTCAGTAAAATATCCTACTGTACCAAAACTGGAATTTTATGCCAGCTTCCCCTATGTCTGTAAGAGTTCTTCTGAAAGAAAATTTACTAAGGTAATACAAGATCATTTTCCTGCTATGAAAGTTAACTTGATTCCGAAAAATTCCTTGACCATCCGCTCTCTGTTTCAGTTCAAGGACTGTCTGTGCCCTTTCATGTCCTCTTGCGTGGTACAGAAATATGCTTGCCCAAGGTGTAACTCGGGGTCTTACGTGGGATCCACACGAAGGCTCCGTAAGGTGGCATCGACTGCCATAGAGGGGTCAGTTTCCGGACAGACTGCAGACTCACGAACCCGGAACATTCTAATATAAGAGCTCAAGCAGAAAGCTGTAAAACATACATTGAAAATAAAGATTTTAAAATCATCGGGCAAACACACAACACCCAGGAATTGCCCATTTTAGAGTCCTTATTGATCAAACAACTGGTTCCCCCATTAAACACGCAGTCAACAGCCACTCCCCTTTTCTTGTCTTGAGGTGTATTTTCTTCTTTTTTATTTTTTAGTTTCCTTCCACTTATGTTTCTTTTACTCTGGTGGAAGGTTGGTCCAGTACAATATCTTACTTTTTGAATTTTAATATATTTTGATTTTTTAAAAAAATGTGTAATTTTAGGTGTCAAAAATTTATGTTTGATTTTTATGGTAATTATGTGTTTTTTTATGTATTTGAAGCCCTTGAAAATTTTATTATACGGGAAAATTACGAAACGTCGGGAAATAAATATGAACGAGAAAAGTCAATCTTAATTGTCCATCTATATATATATACATATATATATATATATATATATATATATATATATATATATATATATATATATATATGTATGTATACAGTATATATGTGGATGTGTGTGTGTGCGTATACGCATCTATATACATATACATATTATATGTATGTATATATTATATATGTGTGTGTGTATACTGAAAATACATACAGATCATAATTTCTACCACATTTCAAGGTTCTCGTTTCCAAGACTACGGAACTATAATCCTATTCTTAGACTAATGAATATAATATTGGTTTATTGCTGTTTAGGTTTCGTTTGCTTAAAAATACAATTAGATCATTAGCATATGACTTCAAATATTGTCTTCGCGTTTGTACACTAGCAAAATCCAAGAACCAATGTAAAGAAATTACTCGAAACCGAGACCTTGTTTCTCCTAAGAATTGTAATCAGGATACAAATCATAATCCCGAGGTTTTATCTCAGAGGCGAATTAACGAAGTAATATTGAGTTAGTAAGTGCTTCTTGTCTCACAGATTGTCAGTCTGATTGAACTGGGACGTCATGATGTCATTCTCTCCAGTCTTAAAAGTCTTTTGTTTCTTTGATTGTAGAATTTCGGAATAGTTTTCCTGGCGTTGGTGAGTGGCCTAAGCAGCTTAAGCGCCTTTGCAGAAGAGTTTGAGTTGTCATCGATCTGTCCTTTGAACACTATTTACCGATTCATTCGTGCGTTTTTCTTTAACAATCCGTTTGGGCATTCATAACTGATGACCTTTAGACAGCTCTAATGACAGATTAAAAGAACATTCAATAAGTTACATAAAAAAAATGTAAGCTGCTTAAGCAAATTGCTACGATTTCTCAAGCACAGGATTATATTCGCAATTATACCTCTAGCAGTAGATACGCCTCCGTTTACTTTTTTACTTAACAAACTAAGCATAGTTTTCGGCGGAGATAAGAACTTTCACTGATCTTATACTGTACCTCATGTAAGTCAAACGATAACGCATGCATGCATGAAGGAAAAGAAGCCTGAATAGCAATTGTTTTCATAGTATTAAGACTTCTTCTGTGGTCCAAAGTGTAAGATACAATGAATATTATTTTGCAGAATTCAGTTGTTTTTTTCTAAATAATATTATCGAAGAGGTTTTATTTTTCATTGCTTTGGTAGGTTTCTTGCGCCAAACCACAAGAAGCCTGACACTGTGAATACGAAAGTACGAAACTTAGGTATGCGTAGTAAGTCTAAAATAAAATAAATAATTGGGCCGCTTTGCTCTAGAGTCACCTGATAAGCGCAAGTAGTGTTTAAAATGAAACTTAAACAGAAAAGAATGATGGAAGTAGTTGCTTTTAAGTCAGTAACAACTTTTAATTACTCATCACATAAGAAACTGCCTTGTATGTTGACTACCGCATTCTTCCTTCAACCACCACCTTCACATAATAAATTTTTGTCTTATTTGTTCTCCGTACAATACGCGATTCCCTGATTATAACAGTTTTTACATCTTTCCTTTCATATTAAACAAGTACACTTCTCCATACAGGAGGGGCAGTGTACAGTTGACTTAATTCCTTGGTAAACTGCAACGGTTTCTGAAACACTCTTATCACACAAGTTTTGCAGAGCACCGCTATACCTTACCTTATTGATTTCTTCTTTAATAGTCCCCTTCCTCCATTTTAACCTCTTATTCACAAATCTCTGCATAAATCAGCAACTTCCATTTTGCATAATTTGCATTGGCATTCCTCCTCCCTGTGCCTGGCTTACTCCACCAACCCTTGCAACCTTATTCTATTAATTCCGTATCATTCCACCAACACCAGCCATTATACATACCACTTAGAGCTTTCTCTCTCAGCTTCCTGCTTTTCCCCGGTTCCCTCATCGCGTCATTCCTATGACTGTTATACAGCAAAAGGAACATAGCCTTTGAATGGGACTCACTTTGACTGCAAACCAGAAAAATACGTTTTCTTAATAAAATCTTGATATACCCTCAACACATAACATTGCATCCTTAGCAATGCAGTCATTAAATTCCTCTTGATCTATCTGCTTCCAAACTTCTTACTGATCTTCCTCTGTCAGTCCCTCGGTTTCTTGTCTAGCTTTCTCAGGCAAACCTCTTTCATAATCTTTTTCAGTTGTGAAGGCAACTTGATGACCTCACTTTGCTTTCGTTATTCACCACCTTTATTTTTTTTTTTTTTAGCATACACATGGACGAACATAGTTCTCATTGGAATCTTTCCTCAGCCACACATAATTTCCACCCCGTGATCATCAAGTATTACTCACCTTAACATTAGTGAGCTACATTAAAGCACTAAAGTCCGTGGTCTGTTACCGTAGTGTCATGAATTTCTTGTAATGTAAAAAAAAAATCTTGATCATGCGATGTAATGCTTCCACAAAAGATTTCAAGTTCAGTGAAAGGCTTTATATTTTTATGGTCACCATTAATTGAAGAGCATTACGTCCTACCTAAATAAATCAATTACTTTACATTTCTCCTGTTTCAGCATCAATGCACATTTAGCTATTTATAATGGAAGACATTCATTTTATGTTGTTCTCAAAAAAATTTTGTTTTAGTTTCAGTTTTTCTTTTAAATCCCTTGCGCATTGCTTTCAAAATTTCCTGCAAAGAAAAATAATACTATTGAAATTTATCATGCGGTGGAATTCAAACTGGAATAAATTCAGTTACGAAAAAGGAGATTCCCGGTAGTTGTTTTGTCTTCCGTTCCACAATTATTTATGCCATGAAGGCCAAGAGAAGTTACTCTAAATCCCGAAACAAAGAACAAATAAATCTAAGACCTGAAAACGATGAGATACTCAGGGTTCCAAAGTTTCTAATTATATATTTCTGTGTTCCTCTGTTTTCTTTGTTTGTTGTATTGTTGCCGAAGGAGGAAAAGGCTTTTCGTTATTCCAATGAACTCCATCCATAATCAAATGTAGAACAACGGTAACCAGTTGTTCAGAGCCAACTCCCTGATGAGGACCACGGACTGAGCAGACGACACGGCTAAATAGGGCTTGAAAATGTTTAATAATAAAATTTACTTTCTACAAGTAATAATGGCAATCGCGCTCCAGGGACCGACCGGTGGTGCCCTGAACAGCGTTTGAACTGGTGCCAAACAAAAAAGAAATCGGAGTTTCAACAGATTTTTTTCTCTCTCTTTTTTCCGTGGTGGTGGGGGGGAGGGGGAGAGAGAGAGAGAGAGAGGTAGGAGGGGACTAATATTGGCCATTCTTTGTCAGTGGCAGGAAAAACTGATTGATAGCTTTGGAAAAGGATGAAGAAAATCCGCGCAAAACGCTTGACAAAATAAATGTTTCGGAACATTTGGCATAAAGGGAGAGGGAATTCTGCAAAGAGAAACAGAAAAAAAAGAGTAAACAAAAAAAAACTAAAATTTAAGCCCGGAGGAGGAGAGAAAATTGCATGGAAATGAAGGCGACGAATAGAAAATTCACGTAAAATAGAGACATTCGCGAAATAAGTTGCGGTGTTTGCGTTGAGAAGAAAAGTGAATGAGCCAAAGGGAGTTTTCCTTATAAACGTTATACCTGTGATATGACTTCAGAGAAAAAGTGAAAGGTTGTTCAGCATAAAAATCTTTTCATTGAGCATGACTTGGAAAGTGGCTTTTAGACAAAATATGTACCTTTTGCACGTTACATTGAAAAGGTTATGTTAAGCAAGGTCTATAAGTCTGAGACTCGGAATTTGATTGCATTAATTTTATCGACAATAAGATCAAATTATTCCCTAAATCAGTCAAAACGCTTTCAATGTGCTATAACATGAAATGTTGAGGCGAAGGGTGCCTGCACTGACACCTATTTTGGATCCACAAGCTTTAGGGAAACAAACAAACAAACAAAAAAACTGTAGTGCTATCACGTTGCTTTTAAAATGCTGCTCTCCAGCAGAAGATCTCTTACCAAGGAAGAAGTTCGCCTTCCGGGACTCAACATCTTTATCGGACAAATACTTGTCATTTCGGCCAAAGCCACGTCGCAACCCAGTAACTCTGATGTTAATGATGTACATCGTGATTTAGCCCACTGGCACGTGTGGATCATGAATCAGAATGCGCAAAAGAGTTCGCAATGAAAATGAAGTTTCTAACGGCTAGCAATAAGGATTATAGCAACAACCAAAGTCATTCTCCTACAACAATGCATTATGGGTTCAACTCATTTCATGCCAAGAGTTACAGACAGATGGTTGACAGACAATTTCACAAAACGTCATCAACTGGTACGAATATCTTCACTAAAACTTAGCGAGTAAGCGAATGATGACCGCGTAGAAAAGTTGAGTATACCTTAGTTTAACCAGACCACTGAGCTGATTAACAGCTCTCCTAGGGCTGGCCCGAAGGATTAGGTTTATTTTACGTGGCTAAGAACCAGTTGGTTACCTAGCAACTGGACATACAGCTTATTGTGGAACCCGAGCCACATTATACCGAGAAATGAATTTCTATCACGAGAAATAAATTCCTCTAATTCTTCATTGGCCGGCCGGAGAATCGAACGCGGGAGTGAGGTTCAGGTGGTAAAATCAAGTACGAAACGCGCTCTGAAAGTCACATCTATATTCCTTTTAGGGGAGACAGTTAAAGACTGTGTGACTTGAAAAGGGAGCAAATGTTTTTCGAAGTCCCGTGTATTGAACGTCGCAGACCCGACCTACCCAAAATGACTAAATGATCAGCGAGCGTGTCAGTCCGCAGTTCGAAAGTCAGGCACGGGATGAAAAATGCACCAGTCACTTCCCCATGTTCGTCGCCTCCTGGAGGGTCTTCGGATATAGTTACCCGAAAGAGTGAGTCTTTCCAGAATAATGTATCCCTTTGACCAACTATTCCCATGGTATCATTCAAGAACGAAAGGCCGCATCAATCACGCGGGCTCTTGCGTTCAGTTCTATGAACAAAAGTGATTATTTTGCAAAAGAGAACTGATCCCGCGAGGAAGGTGACGAAAGGTCGTCGAAAAAAAAGTACATACACTTTTCTTCATACTATTTAGTCAGGTACTGTATCCGTGAAAACATTAAACATGACGGAAAAAAATTGGATAACAAAGAAGTTAGAACATGTGGGTACGCTTTTGCCTGTAAACTTATATATATATATTTATATATATATATATATATATATATATATATATATATATATATATATATATATATATATATATATATATATACATATATATATATATATTAAGTTAAAGTTAAAGTCCTCCTGGGCCTCTGTAGGCTCATAGGGCAGGCGCTGCTCTCCTGTTTTTTAGGCCGACAGCCACTGGGGGACAGGACCCAATGCCTATGACACTTGGCCAGTGTGTCGCTAGGCCCACTGTTTAGCTCCCCAGCCCGAGGGCTGGTAGGCCTACCTATTCTCCTACTGAACCTCTCGGTTTTTTCGGACAGAATATAAATTTATATATATATATATATATATATATATATATATATGTGTGTGTATATATATATATATATATATATGTATATATATATATATATATATATATGTACACCCAGATATACCACAGTTAAAATGAAACACTGAGTAAAACTCCTGACCGATTTCGTCTTTAGTTGTCTCAGACATTTTCGAGAAGGACTAATACATAGCTGCGAAATATAATATATATACAGTATATATATATATATATATATATATATATATATATATATATATATATATATATCTAATGTGTGTATGTAGATATATTATATATTTATTTATTTATTTTATTTATTTATTATATTATATTTATATATATTATATATATATATATATATATATATATATATATATATATATACATGTATGTGTGTATGTCTGTATGTATTGTTAGGTTTTTCAGTTGTTAAATTGAAACAGCCTTGTTTCGTTTGTTAACCTGCACTCCTGTTTTGTGTGAGGAGGCGAGGTTACGTTCGTCTCTCTCTCTTTTTCTTCCTCAGTCAGGTTTTGGAAGGCAGATCGACAGGTTCTCGTGATGCAGTCGAGAACAAGCAGCAGCACTTTTTGAAGTATCACCTAGTTGTTGGTAATGGTCTTGATACGGCAGGTGTGGGTCACCTGCTGATGTCAAGGAGGTGGTCAACCCAGCTCCCGAGGTCGAGGTGGTGACCAAACCATGGTTACCAGTTTTGAGGAGATATTATCCTTCTAGGGCAGCGAAGTGGCTGTCGCATCGTCTCTGTCGTGGTCTTTGGTGATGTCTCGGCAGTGTACGATGGTCGACCTCGAGGATCGTGGATTGGGCCTTTGGATGATTACTGTTTATGATTTTCATTTAGATATGTTGGAGGAGCAGTGTATGGCTCTTGAGTAATCATTACGTTGGTTTATTTCACTGTGTGGTGTATGTTGTTCATTACCTGTTTATTTATTAGTGAGGAGCAAGAGTATGGCTCATGTTATTGTGATTTGTGATGAGCAAGTATATGGCTCATATTATTGTTATTGTAATTTGTGACGAGCAAGTGTATGACTCGTATTAATGATTATTGGTAATGAAGAAGTGTATGTTTAAATGGTCATTGGTTTGTTTATTGCTGCTGTGTAACATGTTTGTTTATTTTGTTGATTGTTTAGTTGAAGCTTTTATTGGTGATTTATGATAATGACCATTTATGTTGTCTCTGTGCTTTCCAAAACCTGGACTCAATGTAATCAATGTAAATAACTTTGGCTTAATTTTATTAAGTTTAAGACACTTCGAGTATTTCCTTTTGCTCCCTCCTCCTTGGGTTGTTGCAGTCCATCAGTCCATTCCAGTCCCATTTTTATTTATAGTTTATGAATCTGGTGGTCACGTAAGAAAGTGACCATGACAGTATGTATGCATGTATGTATGTATGTATGTAAATACTTGAGAGACAGTACAAACGAACGTATAAATGGTTGAAAAATAAACAGTAAACTCACTGGCGCCCAATGTCAGTGCCCCATTTATAAATCTTGTTACTCTATGCGGGTGGGTTCACGCCTTACTTCTAGTTCCTTCTCTAACCGATTGAGAATAAGCATCCTATTTTCATTATAAATGACGTAAGTGCAATGCCTGTTTCATGTACATAAATATATATATTTTATAAATATTTCTGCTGTTCGCCCTCGATGCATTTATTTGTAGTAATATCAGATGAACCAAGGTGGGAAGGACGGGTGTAGCAGCAGGGTCGCGTAGACAGTTCAAACTTTAACGTTCGTTTGTAGCAAAGAACTCGGTAGCATTAGGCATTTAATTCCCATAGGAAAATTTCCATAATCAGCCTTAAGATAGGTGGCCTTACGCTTTCTTCACCTGCTCATCTCGGCGAATGTTTTTGACAAAGTTTCAGACCCCGAGGGCATGAAAGGACGACCCTGTTTTGGTCCAAACTAGGTCGGACCGAGAGAGAGAATCAGGCCTCCGTCCAAAACACACGAAAATGCGGTTCAGTCCTCCAACCTTCTGCCTATCGTCTCTATATACTAGTGAATTGTGAAGTGGCGAATTCATCCCAGAACTTCCGATCGTCCATTGTATGCGCAACAACTAGTCGTCCAAGGTAAAGTCTGTGTTTTGTTCAAAACTTCGTCAGTTACTAGCCCCTTCATCTGTATTTCCAGTTTCCTTGTTTCGTCCTTCCGCCACCCTAATTATTAGGTTACCAAGCCACAATTTGCTTTCACGAAGTCTAAATTAAGCATGATTTTTATTGTTTAGCGTCATCCAATTATTCCAGGGAAGCAACTAGGAATTAGGGAAAGTTATTTCAAATCTTTATGCAGCCTTGTCTCAATCCATTGTTCGGAAGAGCCGTTGTGTTTTTTAATACCATATTAACGACTAGAGATTGTCTGCATCCGAAGTCGGCGACGTTTATCGTAAAGTCTTTATTCATTGAATATTCTTTTCTTGAGGTTAATTTCCCTCGGCTGGCGACCTGGTTAATTTAAACAGCTGTCTTTGAGGTTAATTCGTAGCTTCATTGACAGGTTACGTGTGTCCTTGGCATGCAGGGCCTAGTAAAAATTACGTAAATCAAGTAATAAACTCATCAGCCAAGTAGTACTTGTAACTTGTAATATATATATATATATATATATATATATATATATATATATATATATATATATATATATATATATATATATATATATATATATATATATATATATATATATAATATATATATATATACAGTATATTGAAAGCATGTAATGGAACCCAAGTTTGGGTAGGTGCCTTTTGGGTGCATATTATTCAAAAATCGACATTTATGGACTATTTGTTTTTGTACTTGAAAGTATAAAAAAACCAAGTCCAAAACTAAAGATGAACAAAGACATTGAATTTTTCACATCATATGGCCATCTCTACCCCACTGAAAGGGGTGGCGCCGTAAGTGCACAGACATGCTGTTTATCAGCAAGTCTTTAGGGATGAGATCTATAGCAACATGGCTTACTGCTTGAACACTGCAGACTCTGGAAAATTTTACACAGGAGGCGATCACATAGAGAGAATCATGATCTAATAGATCTCACAATTAAAACGCTGCAATTGGAGCGATGCATCCTGAGGGTCAAAGCAGCCCTGAGATGATGCATTGAATGCTCTGAAGATCACTGAACTTGCAAGACGGACGAGAGACGCAGTGGAAAAGGTTAACTCGCCTGGTTCACTAATCCCCTCACAACAACGTCCCCGTGCGCAAAACGTTCGGACATAAGAAACATGGCTTCAGTCATACCTTGTATATCAATTTATATGTATATATTCATCTGTCAGCAAACACAAATGATTGTGTGGTGACTTCTGTTTTGTTTTTATCGTCTAAAGAAATTAATAAGTTTGTAGACTCTGACTCTTACTCACGCCTTCGCTACAGTGTAAATTTCAGCAGCCTTGTGGCAGTGACTGCAGAGGACATAAGTCTGGGGTTTAAGAGGTAGAACAATGGCATCACACCAGATGATGGAACTGAATGCCAGATGTTGTGGAATAGTAGTGACAGTGGGGCTGAGTGGATGACCCAAGCTTTTAAGAAAGGTGATCATCTAGAATTTTTTATTGATATTTTTTCCAATTTATTTTTATTCGTGATAGCATACACACTAGTAAACACAGTCTATGCTTTATGAAGGTTATGCCTGAATGATTAAAAACACAAGCCCGTCACAAGTAACCAAGATCTGAAAAATATAAATTCTTACTTCACAAAAAATCATTAAAATGAATATATACCCGCAATTACGTGATCTGGAAACAGTGCGTGTTCTACTGTAGTGTGGACTGAAGTAATTTAATAGAATCTGCGAAAAAAGGAAATAAGTGAATGAAGGCAAACAAGTCTCGTTTAAAATACGGCTGGTTCATTTTTATTGCTAGAGCCCGAAATCTGTTCTCAGCACTTTCTTAAACTCGCAGCTCTTTCGTTTCGTTAAAAGGAACCAAATGTCTCTTCGGAGAAAAGGACAACGAAAATTCAAATTTCATGGCAATGACAGTTTCACTTTAAGGATGAGTGGTTTCACGACATATAATTTTACATTTTAATCCAAAGGTATTAAAAACGTGTATAAATGTATATTAGTCCAACAGAACTGATTTGAATAAGAAGGTCCGCAAAAAATTAAATTCTACCTCATAGACTAGAAAAAAAAAACAACTCAAGCCATGAAACTGTCGTCGTAAGCTGACCAAGATAACTCAGTTGCAGTTTTTACTTAGGTTGATTAGATGCATATTTATATTTTCATTCACTTAAAGCTTTTAAAGTGCCTTCACAACATTATATAGAAAAGTGAGATGAGAGGAACTGCTGCATTGCAAAGGAAGAAGACCAATCTCGTACTTCTTCCGTGAATGCAGAGTTTGTGTTCCGAGGGAAACGGTTGCTTGGCTTTCCTCACCGCTCTTTTCTTTACAATTGGAGGTTTCTGTCGAGCACTCAGGACTGTAGACAGAGGGAAGGGCAATATGATATACGTTATTCTTCTTTGAGCTTATTTGAAAATCATCTAGTTGCTAAATGATGTACCATAATTTCCAGAAATTTTGTCCAAGCAAAAAGGAAGCTTTCTCCCATGCAATATTGTCATGTTTGTGTACTTCGCTTTTAACCGGCAATAAAGCACATAATCGCTACAACCATATGAGCTTTAAATCTACATTTCTTGCTACTGGAGAGGTGAAAAAAAGAGACAGTAAGCTTAACAAATCTAAACTGTAAAGTAAATATAAAAAAGAGAGGACACTTTTTTTATATTTACTTTACAGTTTAGATTTTACCACAGAATACTTAAAACAAACGAAAAATAAATTGCCCCAAAGGTCATTTAGGCGAATAATTTTTTTTTTTACAGAAATAAACCCAAATAAAGAATACAAATTCTTTCGGAGTTCTAAGAAATACTGCCTTCAGCCATAACCTACTCAGTAGCCTACGTACGTTAAGAAGGTATTTAGGCCTCTAAAGTTTTTGCCTAACTTTTTTATTATTTCAGAAATGTTCCATTTATTCATGGTCCTCATCCATAGGTAATCAGGATATTCAACACATTTGCAGTATTGATAATTCTATCGGATTTTACGGTAATTGTAAGTTCCTCGTTGGGAGAGTCGGTAGAGCTGTGGGCTAGTACTCGCTAGGCCCGAGTTCGAGTCTCCGGCCGGCTGATGAAGAATTAGAGGAATTTATTTCTGGTGACCGAAATCCATTTCTCGGTATAATGTGGTTCGGATTCCACAATAAGCTGTAGGTCCCGTTGCTAGGTAACCAATTGGCTCTTAGCCACGTAAAATAAGTCTAATCCTTCGGGCCAGCCCTAGGAGAGCTGTTAATCAGCTCAGTGGTCTGGTAAAACTAAGGTATATTTAACTCAAGGTAATTAGTTATATCTAAGGTTCACATAAATCTAAGATACTCTGAGAGCGAAAAGCGAAGATTGTCGCTCTAAATAATTGCGGTCAAACTAATTCTTAGTTTGCCGAACTTCCTTATTAGCTAATAAGAAATTACAGTAGCAAACAGGCTGGCTTTACTCCAAGGGTATGCACAATAACCATAGTGTCTATTCCTCACTGATACTGCTAAAAGTCCTTTGTCAGTTTCCCGAAATGGATGCGTTGTAAACATGGAGATTAGGACTTAAAAAACATTGGCAGTAAACACGGATAACTAACATACAGTAATCATATTTCCACAAACTATCACGGCTATTTTGACAGAAATTATATTTTCCCACCTGGAGTACAGCAGATACAGAACAGCTAATCTCCAGTTACAAAAAAAAAAAAAAAAAAAAACGGTAGGTCCACTGGCGATGGAACAATTGGGCGGTTCAAAGCTCGTTCGTAAAAGGATCATTCAGAGGATTCTGCTCTGTGAGTTGTTGTGCGGAGAGACGGGAACAAGCAACGTTAGATCGTCCAAAAAGTGTGTGCTGAATGTTTAAGTAGATGTCATATGACGCAATAAAAGCGGCCTCATCAGGCTAAGGCCGCTTTACTAGGAAAACATCAATGTAACCTGAGCGCCAGTTCCTGCGAGTATCAACCATGCTGAGATGAGATGTGCGTTATAAAGAAAAAGGAAATATAGAAACGAAAGTTCCTCCCATTGCGATATGACTGACGCTTTTTCAAGTCGTCTTCTTATAAGGCTTTTATGATTTATGCCTGAGACTTCCGTATCCTTAATCATGATTTTTAGCTAGAAAATGTATATGGCCCATTAATTGATTAAAGACAGTAGAGTTAAAATAAGTGCTAGTCATTTACGGTCATATCTACGTATGAAAGACTGGTCAGAAATTACATGGAACGTAACAAAATTGGACAAGTACGTCACAGCTTTCAAAAATCATTAGGGGTAAAGGTTAATATACAAGTACACAGTTCAAGCGCTGGAAATCAGCCGGATATCTATGATAAAATTCATGTAACATATTTTCATTACTTTTTCAATGGCGTATGAAAGCCGAACTATGATTTTAGACTAATCATACAAGTTTAGTATAATAGTTTATCTGTCCAGAGAACCGTTTTAATACTTATTTATACACACACACATACACACACACACACAAGCATTGAAAATAAATGTGGTAATGTGTGATAAATGAATCACGTACAAAAGTTATTATAATCATATATATATATATATATATATATATATATTGTATTTCCAAATTGGTCCCTTGGAGGAAGTATATAAGAAATCCTCACGTGGAAATAGGAGATACCAAGACTAAACTTTTACTCCAAAGTCATCTTCAGGGTACCCTGAAAATTACTTTGGAATAAAAGTTGAAAGTCTTGTATCTATTTTCATGTGAGGATTTCATATATATATATATATATATATATATATATATATATATATATATATATATATATATATATATATATATATATATATATGTGTGTGTGTGTGTGTGTGTGTGTGTGTGTGTGTGTGTGTACTATTATGTGCGCAAGTGAAAATAAATTTCCATATACTTGTGGGCTATATATAGGATCTACTGGAAATTTTCATTTAGCAACTATAGATGTACTGGTAATTGCCAGAATGACCACTCAACTTCTCAATTCCTCCGCACTTTGGAAACTCTTCTCTTTGGAAAAACATTTGTGATTATTATAATGGCATGTGTATCTGGTAAAAAAGTGACCAGCAGTTCCTGCGTACATACATACATGTGTGTATTGTCTTTACTGTAAACACCCTATGCAAGCAGCTCTTCTAAGTATCTTCTTACTTTTGTTTTCCTTCACATTTATTAATATGCCAGTACCTAAATTCTGCTGTTAACATTAAGCGTTTCCCCTAACGAGAAATATATCCAGAGAGAAAATACAGTACAATGGTTGCTTGAACAGTCACACTCTAACTGCGAGATCGTATTAGAACCCTACAGCAGAAGCCTTTACGAAATTCACCACGTCTTACACCCGTAAAGACAGATCTACCTTGCTCGCAATCAGGCGGTTCCTAGATACTGACTCTGTCATGCCATCTGTAAAGCCCCTTTAGGCCTCGCCACCAAGCTCCTAACTATTCTGAGTGTTGTTTCTCTTCTCCAACCTAGTGACCTCTGCTCTTTCCACCTGATCAGACTAACTCCAGCTACTCTGAGCCCTCCTTTAATCTTCACAAAGCAATTTTCTATCTTTTTATGAATCTTCACATTTCTCTGTCTTTCATTTCTAGTTTTCTGTAACAGAAAACTTTTGAGATGGCGATTTGTCCATCAGTCCGCACTTTTTCTGTCCCCCTCAGATCTTAAAAACCACTGAGACTAGAGGGCTGCAAATTGGTATGTAGATCATCCACCCTCCGATCATCAAACATGCCAAATTGCAGCCCTCTAGCCTCAGTAGTTTTTGTTTTGTTTAAGGTTAAAATTAGCCATGAACGTGCGTCTGGCACTGCTACAGATACCAACAACACAGGCCACCACTGGGCTGTGGCTGAAAGTTGATGGGCCGCGGCTGAGAGTTTCACCTGCCGTGAATGAGAGTTTCATGCAACATTATACGCTATACAGAAAACTCGATTGCGCCAAAGAAAATTCGGCGCATTTTCTACTTGTTTAGTCTTACGTTTCATATATTTAGCAAACAGTCTTTTTCAACAGCTTCATCTTTTCTTCTATTATGCGTATTCAGTATTGATACTTTCCTTCTTTAAAAGGCTAAACCAAACACTCATCCCTCTTCATAGTTTAACAAGTGGTTCGTTTCCGTCATGAACACTTTTTCATACCAGCACCTGGTCCTCCCACCCTATTCTCGCATGTCGAAATCCACCCTGCCTTATCAACCTCTGTCATCTGCTTCACTTTTGCAGTCAAAATCCTTCCCTGGTATACTAAACTAAGTCACATTTACCATAATTCTGCAAGCATCCTGTATCACAAATGTCAATCTCATCCATTCCTTTGGCATCTTTCCCTCATCAAGATATACCTTGACAAATCCTGGACAGCCAATCACTCTATCAATACCCTAGCACCGCATCTCACTTGGGCTCCCGTTCATTCACCATGTCTCTCAACCTCTGTTTTCCCTCCTCTACAAGCTCTTCCAAACTTACACTATCCCCCTTCACTCATGTGTCATTCAATTTTTACTCTCTTTTAAGACTTTTGACCCCAAATGGATCTATCCAAAAAAAAAGGAAAATTCTATACCAGATAAAACACACACACATATATTTATATATTATATATATAAATAAATATATATATATATGTATATATATATATATATATATATATATATATATATAGAGAGAGAGAGAGAGAGAGAGAGAGAGAGAGAGAGAGAGAGAGAGAGAGAGAGAGAGGGTTGTGTGCACTGGTTTTCTATGCATACATTTTGTCAACTGCATTTTTGTGACAAATACTATATACACACACACATATATATATATATATATATATATATATATATATATATATATATATATATATATATATGTGTGTGTGTGTGTGTGTGTGTGTGTGTGTGTGTGTGTGTGTGTGTGTGTGTGTGTGTGTGTGTGTTTTAGGACAGTGAAGTTTTTGTGAAGGATGCACACAATCATTTATAAGATTTTTTAATGTGAAATGTAAAAAGTGGAAAGTGGAAGATAGCGCTGCAAAGAAAATGGCTGAATGAATAAATGACGTCATAAGATTTATGTTGCAACCGTAAAGACAGAAGACATTTTTGAAGAACTAAAAAGCAAGTAAAATTTGGTGTTTATGAAACAATTCAATGACGAAGTCTAACTAGGAGACATTGTTATGTGTTTGATGGCGGATTCCATGACGTCGACACCTACTGAGTGAGTTACGTGTTGCGAATGAAATCTTATATGACGCTGTCAACTCCTTTTGGGTGCGCTGCCCGCATCGCCCTACCTGATAATTATGTTAAGAACTGTCTGGAATTAACCAAGAAGAAAGGAAAATAAATCTGGAACATGGCCGCTTCACTAACGTGTTACCATTCAGGAGTTGACAATTAAAATTTCCTTACAATTAGTGTTATTAAGGGAAAGTTATTACCATTTTATCTTTAATCCTAAGTGATTTCTGTATCGTTTTCATGTAAACTAAAGTTATTTTTCTAATTTTTTTGTGGTAGTTAGTAAAACCAGTAATTGTCAACAATGGGAGTGTGGGAGATTTACGAGGAAACTGCCTGAGGAAATAGGCAGTCCTCTGTGTATTTTTACAAGAAATAAACGTTTAGTATGTAGAAGGCAGTTTTTTCAAAGATTTCCCCAACGCCACCAACTATTCTTATACTTTATATATATATATATATATATATATATATATATATATATATATATATATATATATATATATATATATATATATATATATATATATATATATATTATATATATATATATATATATATATATATATATATATATATATATATATATATATATATATATATATATATATATATATATATATATATATATTTATATATATGTTAAATATATATATATATATATATATATATATATATATATATATATATATATATATATATGTGTGTTAAAGAAGTTAGTGGTGTTGGGGAGATCTTTGGAAGAAAAATGTCTTATACGTATACATACATACATATATATATATATATATATATATATATATATATATATATATATATATATATATATATATATATATACATATATATATATATATAGTATGTTAAACTGCTACTGAAAATAATCTATAAAATATGGCAGTTACAACCTCTTCCTTGATATAAGTTATTGTTCCTTTCTGTCCTTTTCTTATATTGCGTCGATTTTTAGACCCTGTGACCCGAATGTACCACAGCTTTGGAGCACCGCTGGGTAATCTATTCTGCTCAAAATCAGAGACTCAACATTCTTCAGCACTGCAGCTGGGCAGTGGCAATTGCAGCGACACATTTGGAGCACCGTTGGGTAACTACTAGCCTTTACCGACATGAGTTTGAAGAGAGCTCACCAAAAAAGTAACATTGCTACAGTAGTGGCGGCTTCCTCCTTAATTGTTAATGTAACAAATGTTAACACTGTTACTTTTTACGATAACGTAAAGCCAAATCATTATTTTAGATTCTAGGAATTTGCTTCTCAATATCATGGAAAAAATTTTCCTCTCCTGTACAAAGAAAGGGGTCTGAGACTAAAAGTTCCTAGTTGCTTTTTTGTACCTACCAATGCTCTAGTAATATGCACCTTTTTGAGAAAACAGCCAAACAGCACAAGAGGCTGTGTAATTTCCTAGGTGCTCATTGGCTTAGGGGTGCAATGTTTCCGTGTCCCAGAATATACTGGTGCTTCACCGAGAACCATTCGGTCATCTTTTGGCTCTTCTGTTGCAGTGGAGTACTTGATCTATGGAACTGTTTCCACATCCCGACATTTATGTTCTACCGCCAATTTTGTTGAAGTTATTTCGCGAATAGTATAGGAGATTGAGAAAGTGAACAATATTCAATGTCGGGGTCTACAGAGAGTGTGTCGTCATAACTAGCTCATGACTGGACACTCCAGTGAAAAAGGATTTGATAAATGGTGATGCATCTGCGAATACAAGGTTATGTCTCATGGATCCTGCCGTAAAAGAGAAGAAAAAGAGTAATTCCCTGGGCTCTATATGGGAATGTGAATGGTGTGCGAGATGATCCAAAGCATGATGGGAGAGGCTTACAAAGAATTCGGAAGAATACTGAATTATTCGGAGGAAATCCTGGATAGATTGGAAACAGTTTCTGAAACACTCACAAGAATGTGCAGAGCGGTGTGGAAGAAAAGAGGAATGGGAAAAAATGACATTCTGGACAAGAATAGGATCTAATTATATAATGCAACATTATTATAATTCATACATCTTATTTTATGAAGAAAACTCAAATCCATATTAAAAAGACATCCCAAAACCAACGAGAATGTCCTTTGAAAAATTAGGCTTTTGACAAAAGCATAAGAAAGACAACCATTTTATTCATATTACCGGCTGAAAAGGAACAATTAAAACTGTTAGTTAGTTGGCCACATGTGGTCAATGTAACTTTGCATTAAATGTTATGGTTCCAGTTGCATTACTGCATAGGATCATTGATACTGTTTGACTTCGTTTGAACAGACATGGAGGTTTAGCATAATCCGTGGCGTTCGCGACTGGAAATACATACAAAGTATCGTGTACTGACTTTATACAAATGTTCCTTAATCTCAGATTTTTTTTTTTTTGTGCCTAAGATAAATGTCTACGAATCTTATGGATAACTGAATTTCGACTAATGAGAACAGAAGGCATCGTTAAACGAAGCACAGATGGCCTTTCGTTGTCACTGTTTAATTAAGCAGATTTCTGTTTTCTAAATTTGAAATATCTTAAGCAGCATCAAGAGCAACTCACATTTTGGGTTTTTTACGAACTTTCGATCGCCACTATTTGGTGCAGTGTATGAAAAACAACTTTCAAAGCCAGAGGCAGACGATATGAACGTCATTTGTACTAACAAAGATTTATACTAAGTGCCAAACTTAGTCACTTTTTCTTAGTTTTGTATTTATGTATATATAGAAACATACCATACATACATACATACATACATACATACATAAACTTTTATATATATATATATATATATATATATATATATATATATATATATATATATATATATATATATATATATAATCATGAAGCTACAAATGTTGTTTAATATCAAAGTCACGCTACTTCGGGAATATCCTCGATGAGGAATTTTCACCGAAGGGGAATTTATAAGTGACAAATGGATTCCCCTTCGGTGATAATTCCCCATCGGGGGTATTCCCAAAATGCGTGAATTTGATATTAAACAAATTTTTAGCTTCATAATTGCATATAAATCACGGTGTGATTTATATACAATCATGCGTGTTCCAAACGTACCAATGAGCTGTCATGGCGGAGGTGGGTTAATGCCGAAGCTAAATATAATTTCCCCACTCTCGACGGATAAACAAGTACAGCAGATGCGGCATTTACTTATACTGTCCATCTCTTGACGGCTCAGTGGTTAGACCGTCGACTGGAGTTGTTGGAAGGTAAGTGTGTCGAGGGATCGAGACCCGCCAGTACACATCCATTTATCACTTATAAATTCCCCTTCGGTGATATTTCCCCATCGGGGATATTCCCGAAGTAGCGTGAAGTTGATTTTGAAGAACAATTGTAGCTTCATGATTGTATATAAATCACGGTGTGATAAAAATTTCATATATATATATATATATATATATATATATATATATATATATATATATATATATATATATATATATATCAAAACAGATAAAAAATACTTGGCGCTGACCGTAGAATAATCATGCAAGTCAACTTGTATCATTTAAATATTTTCATACAGCGATAATAACATGGAACAGAAAAGGACAGAGGCGACACCCAGCCACCTGGCTATTTGCCAATGACGGCCAATTTTGGCGCTATTTATTCGGCCGAGTTGCAGTGTAAACACACTCAGGTTATAGAAACCATCATAGCTTCGTAATTATGGACGGGTTTTCAAAAGTTGTAAGTAACTAGATTCTACATACACACTTATATACGTGCAATTCATAAATTAGATGAAATGCAACTCAAAGATGCAGTGCAAATGTCTGCATATACACATGCACGCACACACATACACACACACACATATATATATATATATATATATATATATATATATATATATATATATATATATATATATATATATATATATATATATATATATATATATATATATATATATATAGTACCTTTTAGTTATTAGTGTGAAGATTGAGAAAAGTGCAAAGCCATCATTTTTGGAATCTCAGTTAGGCCTACGTGTTTGTATCTAATATACGTAAATTTCTTCGCAATTTCGAACTTCAGTTGCATCTAATATACGTAAATTTCTTCACAACTTCGAGCTTCAGTTGTATCTAATATACGTAAATTTCTTCACAATTTCGAACTTCAATTGTACCTAATATACGTAAATTTCTTCACAATTTCGAACTTCAGTTGTATCTAATATACGTAACTTTCTTCACAATATCAAACTTCAGTTGTATCTAATATACGTAAATTTCTTCACAATTTCGATATTCAGTTGTATCTAATATACGTAAATTTCTTCACAATTTCGAACTTCAGCTGTACCTAATATACGTAAATTTCTTCACAATTTCGAACTTCAGTTGTATCTAATATACGTAAATTTCCTCACAATTTCGATATTCAGTTGTATCTAATATACGTAAATTTCTTCACAATTTCGAACTTCAGCTGTACCTAATATACGTAAATTTCTTCACGATTTCGAACTTCAGTTGTATCTAATATACGGAAATTTCTTCACAATTTCGAACTTCGGTTGCATCTGATATACGTAAATTTCTTCACAATTCCGAACTTCAGTTGTATCTAATATATGTAAATTTCTTCACAATTTCGAACTTCAGTTATACCTAATATACGTAAATTTCTTCACAATTTCGAACTTCAGTTGTATCTAAAATATATATACGCAAATTTCTTCACAATTTCGATCTTCAGTTGTATCTAAGTAAATTTCTTCACAATTTCGAACTTCAGTTGTATCTAATATACGTAAATTTCTTCACAATTCCGAACTTCAGTTGTATCTAATATACGTAAATTTCTTCACAATTTCGAACTTCAGTTACGGGAGAAGTCTAAGCTTCGGACTCAGAGCAAACAGTGTCGACTCACACACAAACTTAGCCACTGAATTCGGACTTACTTCGGACTCTAATAGCATGGACTAGTGTGAAATCGGACTTGGCTTTGGCCGAGGCAACTGTGGACTCGACTACGAAACTGATGCTCTGTTATTTTTGCAAAATTTGTGAAGCCATTATGGCTCAATCTTGCTTACAACGAGCCCGAGATGTAACTTACTAAGCACTGAACACGCGTCATGCTTGTATTTCATTTCTGTGTGTGCACGTTTGTATATGCATTCATATAATGTCTGCATAGTCATGAGAACTCTAAGAAGTAGCCTAGACCCTAAAGTATGGTAAAAAGCATAAAATCAACTACAACGAAAACAAACTATGCTGGGCTACAAGATCAGTTAACGTAAGAAAGGTTTTCTTGACTTTGTGATTGTTTTTACTTACAGTATATATATATATATATATATATATATATATATATATATATATATATATATATATATATATATATATATATATATATATATATATATATATATATATTTCGATCATTGGCTCTTCCGTTTATATATAATTTTTTGCAATTGCTAAGAGTAATTTTCCAAGCTAAGAGAAGTAGTGAGCAGTATTAGATAAAAACAAATTAAATCTTTCGGAGAGTGTGGTTAAATTGCAGTAAAAACAAAGCTTTCTTGTCTGTCGTGGATAGAAAACACCAAGCTTTGAAGGAAAGAAAGGCAGAAAAAAAAATACTTAAATAAGATTTTTTATTGAGAAAATCTGGAATTGGCTTTTAAGAACGCGAACCTTCTCAGTGTGACGCAGACAATGCGCATGTAATCCAGCAGTTATTTTTCCTAATATTTCGACTTTATACAGCTTATAACATAGACAAAATGTAATATTAGGAAGATATATGGATGTAAACTAGTATATATATATATATACTGTATATGTATATGTATATGTATATATATATATATATATATATATATATATATATATATATATATATATATATATATATATATATATATATATATATTATATGAATATATATGTAGAAATATATATATATATATATATATATATATATATATATATATATAATATATATAATGTATATATTTAAGTAACGAATTTGCAATCTAAAGATAAGATAAACAGCCTACAAGGCACTCCAAAAGGGTTTTTTTAAACCATTAATATTATTGTTAAATTTGCTGGAGTTTAACGATAAAACAACTACATGTCAGTAACTGAACTCATCTGAAGCAGAATATTCAGCCGGGTTGTTGAATTCCAAGATTCACTTCACTTCAGCAGTAAGCTAAAAAGAAAAAAAAAAATGGCGACCCATATCTGAGACCAGAAAGAGGTTGAAAATTTTGGCTTGAAAGACAGTAGCAAATTAAGACAGGATTTCAATAAGAATCTGAAACTATGTATAGGGCACAGCATTTCCCTTTGGAGAAATGTATGAACGAGACGAATATAAATTACATATCGTTCATGTGATTACTGAAAATTTCGCACTGGTGACGAGAATGAACAAAATAATCTCGTACCAGAGCTCTTGCTGACGCCTGTAATAAAATTTCTAAAAATTGTAATTTGTGAGACAACGTCACTGGATAGCTTTTAATAACCTGCTGGATGTGGCGGTAGTGGTTAAATTACAATGTGGGACCATCAGCTTTAACCAGCTGTTTTAAGGTTTAAGGTGTATCTGCTAGATTACAAAAATGAAGAAACGCTCTTGCCTGGTATCCAACACGTCTACTAATAGTTCCCAACTAGACGCATTAGAGAGTCTGCCTTTGTGATCAGGTCAAGAAAACTTCTTCGGTTTCCTTAAGTTTGCCGTCTGAGTGCATGAACACTTTTAAAGTACGGACAGCAGGTTACAGAGACTTGGTGATAATGATAGGTAAAATTTCATCTCATTACAGCCTTGGTACAGCTGTTACAGTCTCGCTGCTCTTCCTGTTGTACCGGGATTTTCAGTAGTAACTTTTTGGAAAATGACGACATAAATATGAACTTTTCTTTTGCCAGTTTTATACTTTCTCAGAAAGAGCTTCTTTATAATCACAATGAAAAGCAATATTTATGTCTGGTCTATTTTAGATTATCACTAATGCTTAATTTTGTTTCTGTTTTAGCATCGTGGGTCAGTTACAAAAAAATGCAACATTAAGGGGAACAACCATATGGAGAGTGGTAAGGTAGGGTAGTCCTGGCAACACCGGCCCCTCCCAGACGTATGATGCGATCGTAGAAAACGGAGTGATGGTGCTGATCTTTTAGGGTGACTTTACTATAGTTGATTATGTATACGTGGTGGTTTTCATGTGCGTATCAAGTCTTTGTGACCATCCATGATTTTTTTGGCCGCAACCTTAGCCTGTGGACAACTGGAATAGGTTATGGCGACTTATAAGATATAATCCGGTTGCGTAATAAGACTGCATAATATTTGTAGGTTTCATATTAATTATTTAATCAGCGAAATTAACGACGTTGCGTGCAAATGTAATACTTAAATTACATAAAACAAATAGGCATAGATTTTATAATTATGTAAATCTTTTTCTATATTCATTCAAACATACCAAACTGGATATGATGCATAAATTATTGGTGATGTTTGTAAATCAAAATACAGAGTATTTTGGCAACGGTTTAAAAATGTATTATATCTATTTATATTTCATGCCAACTATAACAGATTAGTATATAAAAAAATTTGATAACAGTGGGTGATAATAATAATAATAATCCAAATAATATAAATGCACATTTTACTGCGATTAACGCAAGGAGCAGTAAACGTCACCATTTTGTACCCCAGCTCACTTCTGGCAAACGCCGGATCATTTCATTCTCGTGAAACCAGTTTCGATTTCTTAATTATCCCTGTCAACTCATTACCTTTTATGCATACATGCATATTAACGTACATATACATGCATACATAACTGTTAATAACTTCAAAGTGCGCTAGTTCTGCCTCTGAAAATGGAAGAAAGTACTCACACGATTTCTCCAGGTTTTGAATGCGCTCCCAACTACGAAGCCTCAGATCCAAAAAGCAGGACCATTTGAAGATATTATTCTTTAGATCTCAGGCTTCCAAGTTGCAAGTGTATCCAAAATATGAAGAAATCAAGTAGAGGGCATTGCGGTAACCACAATTACACACGTCGGCTATCTGGTACAAAATGCGCAGTGGATTCATATATATATATATATATATATATATATATATATATATATATATATATATATATATATATATATATATATATATATATATATATAGATAGATAGATAGATAGATAGATATATATAGTGAAAGAACCTGATGTCAATGACCAATTTTAATTCACTTTCTATTTTCTTAACGCCACCTACCCAGCTAAGATGCAATGGTAGTGTATATCAGCATTAACGATCTAGTGTCATACGAATGAATAGCTCTTGTCGCAGTGCATAAAGGTTGCCTGATAAATATGGAGAATATAAATTTCTGAGTCTTCTTTTAACTGTTCATACAGGCATAACTTTAACGCTTTTGAAAACTCACAGGACCATTATGCAACGTAGAATGCAACGCCTCATGACATTCGATTCAGAATTATTGTAGTGATGGAGATACACTCTAGCAATATCCAACATAAAACTAACGGCAGTCAGTCTATCCTCACCGTGTTTACGTTTGAAAATTCACCGTTTGCTATAAACGATCACGCCAAGGAGTGGATACTTGATGGAACTGTGACGTCACATGAAAACAGTTCAACTGAAACTTCTTCAAAGAAATGCTCTGTATTCAGGATCAAAGGTCAAAGTAAGTATTCCAATAGGTTTTTATGAATGGGCCTGTTCTCACCATGTCACAAGTAGAAGACTCTACAACTTTCTGCACACACACCATACTATATATACCGTATGTATGTATATATGTATATATATATATATATATATATATATATATAGATAGATAGATAGATAGATAGATAGATAGATAGATAGATAGATAGATAGATAGATAGATAAACATTTATATATGTATGTCAGTAAGTGAAACGCACACACACACACACACATATATAATATATGAATGTTGTCTGTCAGAGTATAAACAGAGTATATGGAAAGTGAGACAATGGAGTCTTAGATCTATTGCTTATAGCCTAGGGCAAAATTGCTTGGAAAATGCTCTTGCAATCAGTTGTGTCACTGTCCTGGTGGCCATATGCTCTGTTTACATTTTATATCACGTTGTTACATGACAGAGGTTAAATATA